>NW_026558209.1:1649685-1705256 GCF_026930045.1 Uloborus diversus
CCTTACGGGTTGAGTTAGTTGTTTCTACAAATGGGGTGGAAATGGCCGGGAAATTCGCACCCGTCATAAAGTCGGCACCATGCTAAAAAAGAATGCAAAATCGCGTTTTTCAGACTATGTTTACCGTAGTAACTCAAAACAGCTACTATAATTATTCCAACGATAGACTTTTTACTCTTAAAGTTGTGTATGAAAATTTAAACATTGAAAGTAATCAAACACGTCAGGCGGAAAAAAAAATATATTCATTGTTTTGGCTTTCCTGAATATTGCCAATTTTCACATTCGTTAGTCTATCATGGTGCCGACGATATAATGACTGGTGATTTCCTAGATTAGGCAATACGAAGCATATCCATAATATATGATAATTAAGATGTAGTCATACAGATATATAGATATTATGGACAATGTGCAATCTCACACTTATCATGAAGATTATATTTACAGCGTACACGTATACGATATGGTAATTTTATTTCTTATCACTCATGCATGATGGGAATTAATGACCTGAAAATTTTGTATTTATATGAAGTTTTGCTATTTTAGTTTATCTGTATGTGTTTTTCCTGAAACAACGTGATTTTACCAAAAAAAAAAAGAGCTGATGTGTGCATCACATGACTTCCTTTTACTCCAATTTAATGTCATTTTCCCACTATTGGTAGTTTTATTGTGATTCAATAGTTGACTCTCTAAATATCACCACCAGTGGCCAAATTGAAACCAGATTTTAAAAAAAAAATTAATTTGAATTTTTGGCATCTTGAATTCAAATTATGTTTTTCGCAATCACGAGCGTGTGTGTTTGTGTAGGCGCATGTGTGTGGGTGCGTAAGTGTATGTATGCATGTGTGTGAGTGAGTGTTGTGTATGTGCGTGTGTGTGTAGGCGTTCGTGTGTGTGTCTGTGTAGGCGTTCGTGTGTGTGTGTAGGCGTTCATGTGTGTGTAGGCGTTCGTGTGTGTGTGTAGGCGTTCGTGTGTGTGTGTGTAGGCGTTCGTGTGTGCGTGTAGGCGTTCGTGTGTGTGCGTGTAGGCGCTCGTGTGTGTGCGTGTAGGCGCTCGTGTGTGTGCGTGTAGGCGTTCGTGTGTGTGCGTGTAGGCGTTCGTGTGTGTGCGTGTAGGCGTTCGTGTGTGTGTGTGTAGGCGTTCGTGTGTGTGCGTGTAGGCGTTCGTGTGTGTGCGTGTAGGCGTTCGTGTGTGTGTGTAGGCGTTCGTGTGTGTGTGTAGGCGTTCGTGTGTGTGCGTGTAGGCGTTCGTGTGTGTGTGTAGGCGTTCATGTGTGTGTGTGTAGGCGTTCGTGTGTGTGTAGGCGTTCGTGTGTGTGTAGGCGTTCGTGTGTGTGTAGGCGTTCGTGTGTGTGTAGGCGTTCGTGTGTGTGTGTAGGCGTTCGTGTGTGTGTGTGTGTGTAGGCGTTCGTGTGTGTGTGTGTAGGCATTCGTGTGTGTGTGTGTGTAGGCGTTCGTGTGTGTGGGACATGGACGCCACCGCCCAGCAAAAGTGGATTCCGGGGGACAGTGCTCAGGACCAGCCGCGCCGCCGCCGGTGGAGCTGCAGAAAAAGGCACGGACGCCAAAAACGGTCAAGTGAGAACAATAAGCAATCGTGATTGCTCAAAAAAAAAAGCCAACTTGGCAACAAAACTTGGCGACCAAAAGACTGGCGATCTATCGCCAAGTGTCCGCCAAATGATAACACCACTTGTGTTTGCATCGAAATAAACAATGATTTCTCCCCAAAAAGGGGCAAAAGACCCCTTTAGAAACACCCGAATGCAACCAAAAGGAGAGGGGCACAACTAGACCCCGCTAGGAGTCTACGTACCAAATTTCAACTTTCTAGGACATACCGTTCTTGAGTTATGCGACATAAATACGCACATACGGACGTCCCGAGAAAAGCCCTTGTATTTAACTCGGGGAATGTCAAAATTATGGCCAAAATTTGAGTGAAAATTTTTTCGCGAATACAATACTTCCTTTTTTGTAAAAGGAAGTAAAATCCGTTTATTGATGCAAAATCGGCCCGAGTTGAGCCTTGGAAAAAATAGCAAATAGGATGAATGCAAACTGCAGACGATTACTAAAACGAATACCTCTGAATAAATATTAAAGTAACGAGCTAAACTAATTGTTGTCGTCGTAGTAATCTGAAAAATCAAAGGAATATCGAAGACAAATAGTCATTGCTCAAAGAGAAAAAAAAATGTCACTTGAAGAATTTTGGCGGTCTTTTGATGATCTGGGCGGTCTCTAGATGAAAACAAATTTTTTTAACAAAAAAATTTGTTAAAAAAAATTTGTTTTCATCTAGAGTGAACCAAGTTCTAGCGATCATTTGTCAGTTTTAGTTTTCTTCTCTGGTATGACAGGGGTAAGGGATGTATAATAAATTATTGACGCCATGTTTACGATCGGCCAATTTGGGAAGCAAATCTTTTTTTATGACGCGCAGTTAAGCACACCTTGCAGGGGAAGTTGTCTTACCGGCCGAGCCACTCCTTTGCTAACTTTTTAATGAAACCTCAGACGCAGTTATTTGTCTTCTTTATCTTCTTTACTAATAATAAAGCTGAAAGTCTCTCTGTCCGGAGGATGTCTGGAAGATGTCTGTAGGATGTCTGTGACGCGCATAACGCTTAAACCGTTCGGCCGATTTTCATGAAATTTGGCACAAAGTTAGTATGTAGCATGGGGGTGTGCACCTCGAAGCGATTTTTCGAAAATTCGATGTGGTTCTTTTTTTATTCCAATTTTAAGAAAAAAATATCATAAAATTGACCAGTAAATTACGAAATTATCATAACGTGGAACCGTAACATGGGCAAAAGCCAACTGGCGAGATACGAAATTATCATAACGTGGAACCGTAAGAAGGGTACAAGCCAACTGGTGAGAAAATTCACCATACATTATTTGTAAATATACTGGCGAACCAAAAGACCTTTTGATTTTTCTATTACGGGCAAAGCCGTGCGGGTATCACTAGTTACTAATAATAAAGCTGAAAGTCTCTCTGTCCGGAGGATGTCTGGATGTCTGGAAGATGTCTGTAGGATGTCTGTGACGCGCATAGCGCTTAAACCGTTCGGCCGATTTTCATGAAATTTGGCACAAAGTTAGTATGTAGCATGGGGGTGTGCCCCTCGAAGCGATTTTTCGAAAATTCGATGTGGTTCTTTTTCTATTCCAATTTTAAGAAAAAAAATATAATAAGATGGACGAATAAATTACGAAATTATCATAACGTGGAACCGTAACATGGGCACAAGCCCATTGGCGAGATACGAAATAATCATAACGTGGAACCGTAAGATGGGTACAAGCCAACTGGCGAGAAAATTCACCATACATTATTTGTAAATATACAGGCGAACCAAAAGAACTTTAGATTTTTCTATTACGGGCAAAGCCGTGCGGGTATCACTAGTTACTAATAATAAAGCTCAATGTCTGGATGTCTAGATGTCTGTGACGCGCATAGCGCCTAGACCGTTCGGCCGATTTTCATGAAATTTGGCACAAAGTTAGTTTGTAGCATGGGGGTGTGCACCTCGAAGCGATTTTTCAAAAATTCCATGTGGTTCTTTTTCTGTTCCAATTTTGTGAACAAAACTATGATAAATTACGAAATTATCATAACGTGGAACCGTAACATGGGCACAAGCCAATTGACGAGATACGAAATTATCATGACGTGGGACTGTAACGTGGGTACAAGCCAATTGGCGAGAAAATTCACCATACATTTGTAAATATACAGGCTAACCAAAAGACCTTTTAATTTTTCTATTACGGGCAAAGCCGAGCGGGTACCACTAGTACTTAATATTTGCGATCCACAGTTTTGAGTTATTAGACGTTATTACAAGACCTAACGAGTGATTGAGATTTATTTGTGCAGGGGGGTAGCATTTTCGAGTGTGCGGTTAAAATGACTGAAAAGTGTTACTCAAGTCATTGACTATATTGCTTAACTTTTTTTTCCAGACTGAGTAGAAAATATTTTCCCACATTTATCAGAAACTTCGTTACTTCAAAAATTCAAGCATTCATAAAATATGCCGAATATTTCTATTCGAAATTGCAAAATCATGATATTTAAATTGTTAGGAGTAAAAACAAAATTGAGTAAAAGAGACATTGAAAAGCTGGTTTTTAGTTTTTAGAAATTGCATGCTCGCGTATTTACATAAAATATACATTATTCATGTTGCTGCTATTTTTCTTACATGCCCTAGAAAAAAAAAGAAGCGAGAGGGAGAAAATACCGTAATATTTTGAAAAACTACATAAATTATTTTTGGCTTTGTCAAACTTTTAAGCGATGTTCTTTTTAAATAGAAAATCATGCAGAAAATTAAACAATGCACTGGATTTATGCAGAATACACACAAAAGTATCATATACACACAAATTTAGTTTTCGATGATGAGATAGCAAAATTTAAAGAAAAATGTTTTGTTTCAACTACGAATACGATACAAGAAACACTGCCAACTCAGTCATTCCACCGAGGACTGAGCTGGCGGTGTTTTGTATTTCAGCCTTAGCCCTGGCTATAGGGCGGTAACTTACTAAGAGTACAATACTTATTGGCAAAATCGTAATAGTAAATTGCAAATAAAAAACAAATGTAGACCAAATCTCTCCGCTTTTCGGAGAATCTTTAAAGCAAATGCTTATCACAGGGGGGAGTCATCCCACATAAAGCCTTTTAATGATCCAATAAAAACGACACGGAAAGAAAAAAGAAATAGTATTCAAATTTTAAAAAAAAAAATAATTTGAATTTTGACCTCTTGAATTCAAATTATGTTTTTCGCAATCACGAGTGTGTGTATGTAGGCGTGTGTGTTTGTGTGTGGGGGGTATGTGTGTTTGTGTGTAGGGGGTATGTGTGTTTGTGTCCGTGTGCTGGCATAAGTGTATGCCAGCCGGTAGTTGTGTGTATGAATGTGTGTGTGGGAGGGGGTGTGTGTGTATGAATGTGTGTGTGGGAGGGGGGTATGTGTATGTGTGTGTAGGCATATGTGTTTGTGTCTGTGTGCATGCATGAATGTGTGGATAGCTGTGTGTATGTTTTTGTGTATGTGTAGGTGTCTGTATGTATGTGTGTGTGTATGTGTATATGTTTGTGTATGTGTGTATGTGCAGTTATGTATGTATGCGCGTGTGTGTAGGACATGGATGTAACTTGGAGACGGCGTTCGCTATAGGAGCAGCATCATGAGGAGCCGGTCGACGGTGATGGTGCGGAGGGTGGCGGTGGGAAAATAAAATGATAGGACGCCAAAAACAGTCGAATGAAAGCAATAAGCAATCGTGATTGCTCAAAAAAAAATCACGTGGTCCTCTTTACAAGATATCCCAGCAAGACACTTCCTAGAGATACCAACGAAAAGAAAACGCAATAACTCCAAAAGCATCATCCATTTATGTGACAGCCGTTGTCAAAAACGCTACATTCTAAAAACTAGGCCGTGATTTATGTCACATATCTCACAGAAGAACTTAAAAGAAACGTTCGAGAGACGTTTTAATCTGGAAAAATCTAAAAGCCTCCATAAAGAGCGACGGCAAACGGGGGGTAGAGAAAGCAAAAGAGAAAGCTGCTCTACCCCATCTTCTCGCCTCGTAAATTTCACGGCTGACTCGTAACTCAGAAGAGGCCGCAATGATCTGATAAATTTGTCGCATTCTTGTGCTGTTCTTTCAACTCTGCTTGCTACTGACCACTCCGCCCGTGTTAATTCCGTGTATCTCTACATAGTATAAAATGAAGTCTCCAAAAAACGTCTGTTTGTTTGAACTCGCAAAACTCGAGAACTACCCGGCCGATTTTTCTGAAATTTTCACAGTTTGTTTCTTTAAGTCCTGAGAAGGTTTGCAGATCAGTTCGAAAACAATTCGATGAATAGTTCTTTTTTTATTCCAATTTAGGCCCAATTTTCACATAAATTCCCGAATATGGGGGTGAAAAATTACTTTCACATATTAATATTACATTTCGTTCGAAAGAGTAGAATTTTCCGCGTTCTACGCTATTTGTTTCAATGCTCTAACTTTATTACGGCGGGAGTTATTTGCGTTTTTAGCTCGAATTTTTTTAGGCTTAGCTGAAATTTAGGTACTACTTTCTTCATTAAATAAATCAATAAAAAGGGAAGGAGTTGTCCCACAGCTTTCTTTTTGACCCCATTGGAAAAAGCGACCTTTTTTACTCCAGAATTAACTCGATCTATGGTCGAAAAAATAAGCTTTTATCTCAAAAGGAAAAAAAAAATTACAAGCCTTTTTAAATCAAGTTTCAGAAATCTCGATTCCATTCAAATTGTGAACCATTTTCTTTCGCATTTAAATTCCTTAAACTTATTTTATTTTGTGTTTCCATGGCTACGCATTTTAAATCCATCTTTGTGGATTTAATTTCTTAAAAGTATTTTAATATCTGTCGTCATTGTTTGGAAAGGAAATCATGATGTTTTTTTTTACTTATTTTTTACGCCTGATTGTTGAATATACGTCACTTGACACAATTTTTATTTTCAAAGTGGACCGGGCAAAGCCGAGCAACGCAGCTAGTTTCGTCTAAGTGCACTGTTTTATGGTCCTTTCTGTTGTGTCTCGTGTTTTTATTGGGAATATGCATTTGTGTGCTGGGATTTCCGACGCTTTTTTTTTTTTTTTTTTTGTAGTATTTTTTACCCATTTAAACCAAGATGATATTGACCGAGGAAATAAACACATTTTTTCTTAAGAGATCTTAACATCTCCTTAAGAGATGGACTCATTTTGAAAAAAAAATAAATTGTTAAACAGTTTAGAGTTTTGAAATTTTTTGCACTGATTCACCACCTATTTAATAAGCAAAATTATAACATAAATATTAAAAAAAAGAAATTCATTAAAATTTAATTTGTTATTTTACAAATAGGGTTGCTTGAAATCGCTAAAACTCAAAATATTCTTGGTCAATTTTTAATTTTTTTTTCAAAAAAATATGATCAAATATTTTGGTTCAAATTTTTATTCGGCGATTTAAAACACATTGATTCAATAAAAATAGAAAATATTTGAAGAAAAATTCGAAGATACTTAAAAAAAAATCATATTTTTTTGATGTTTTTTTTTTAAAAACTTGCCAAAAAAAAAGTAAACTGTTTGAAAAAGATTCTGCTTCAAATTTCATTACTTCATTTTTATCAGTTCTTGTTTTATAAGAGTTTGAATGCAAACATTGGGGGGAAATCGCATCATGGAGAAAAACGCGTTTAAAGTTAAATACAATAATAATTAAATGCGTGCAACAAAAATAATTACACCTTTCGTTTTAATTCAGATAGAAACAAGATTCAAACGCTCTTTTAAGCAGAAAATACGACAAAATATTTTATAGGATTTTTAAAAAAAAATGCAAAATTAGACGATTTTTGATTGCATTTTCATTCAGAGTTATTCGTTGCCGATGAGTGAGGGAAAATATTTATTTGCCCTCTTTTGAGGGGAAAAAATGCGCATGACTATTTTATACAAACTCATGTTTCTGAAAAGAAAAATAAAAGTATTAACAATAAAATACAATATTTCCTTTTCTTCTTTGTTAAAAGGAATTTGACACGAAAAAAAAAAAAAAAAAAAAACAGATACAGTGAAGGAAAAACGTATAATTGGTTTACGTTAATATGTGTTGGATTCTTCAGTGACCAATTTTAAAAATATATAAACGATTAAAACGCATAAAAGAGAAACGGCGCTTCATTGTATTTGCATTTCATCGCAGAAAAAAACTGTTAATGGTAGCATTAGTATAATTTTTATTTTAAATTCTGATTTTTAGTTTAAAAAGGAGCAGTAAAATCTGCATCAGAATTGTTTTAAAAATTTATATAATTGTTTTCGGCTCAATGTTACTGTTCAGTTTAACCGAAAACTTTCGCATCAATCAAGAAGGTTTGGTGGGTAAGAATTCTTTGTATTTCAAGGCCGTACGCAAGGGGGTGGTTTATAAAGTTCAAAATCCCTCCAAAATTTTTCCTCCAAAAAAAAAAAAAAAAAAAAAAAATGCTTTCCATTATTTATTTATATTTTGATGACAAAAATAATATTGTTGCTATTATTAGTATTATTTCAATTTTATTTGTGAAATGAAATTAGTATGACTGAAAAATTGTACAAACCCATTGTGTGTTTATGGTTATTGAGAAATTTATTTATTATGTAACGATGTTAGGGCGTTTTGCAAGACAATCTCCTCCCTTCATTTAGATAATCTATTGTTCCAAAACTCAATAGAATACACATGAAACAAAAAGTGATAGACCATATAAATGCTTCAAGAAATGTGTTTGGTAAAACCCCCTCCGACACCAAAGTCTAGTTACGGCCCTGTTGTATTTTATGTGCTTGGAAGAATATTAAGTCGCCAAGAAAGTAGGAATGATTTCAAGCTTATGCAAACGATAAATACTATTTTCATGCAAGATAAATAAATACCTTGGTGCTGAACAGTAAAGTAAGAAAAAACAACGTTAAAAAGAGCAAATTTGCCGATTGGATGTCTTTTCATCCATAAGCTCATTACTTTTTGCATTGAAAAAGGCGTTCCCATGTAACGCCGAAACACGTGTCTGCTGTAATTGGCAAATTTGTGCTTTTTTTAACGTTGTCTTTTCTTACATTGTTTTCATGTAGTTGTTAAAAAGAGTTATTATTTATAAATAAACATATTTTGCAGTAAATATTTACAACTTCGATAGAAAAAATAAATCGTTTAGTTTAATTCCTTACTGTGCAACTTACATAAATCTGTACATACACTACCTAATTTCTTTTAGTACAAAAATACTTTAAACATGCATAATACTCAGGGCTGGGAATTGTTTTCCATGTTTTTAATTACAGCGATAAATTATACTCCCTCTTTTTATCATGCATTTAGAAACCAGCTGTCATTGTACAAAAACATACTTCTGAAATCCATCTAAAAAAAAATTATTTTAAGCAGATTACCACCTGCAACAGCCGTAAAAACTATTAGTACTGAGTCTAGACGTTTGCAAACTTTTGTTCTCCCAAAAGTGATAACAGTGATTCAAAGACATCCCCGACAGTGACAAAACAAAAACTCGACAGATGTCCGACTCAATTTTGGACATCATTCGCAGACAAGGCTTTCATCACAGCCGTAAAGATGCGACAATCTTCTTTCATATAGTAATTACCTCGAGTAAGGACTCGTTATAACTTGACGTTAAATCCCGGTTATCACAAATTTGCCATTTCAACTGCGCTTGCGCGCGGACCTAGCTTTTTGGGCTTTCTGTTTTAAGATTTCGTATTGCTTGTTTATATTTAAGCTGAGCGAGAGTCCCACCAAATTAATGAATGCGATTAGAATATTTTCACAGCGACTTCGTGATTATATGAAACTACGGATATGAATAATTGATAATCTTAAAAGAAAAATGACACTTCAATATTTATTAGTTTGGAAATATTTATTTAACACAAGTGTAAAACACGTTGTGTACTTCAAAAATGATTGGAATATTAGTACAGAAATCCGTCTTTTGCGGATATTTTACGTTAGGCGTAAACAGCTTAGTATTATACATTTTTATTTAGGTTGAGGGTTCGGCTTTGTATTAGAAGTGATGCTGAAATTCTAGTACGCTCTTCTGAGGTTAAAAATTTGGTCCTGAAAAAGGACAGACGATTCAGACACCGAATCCATTAATAATTAAGACGCAAAATTCAATCTTTACCGAGGCATAAAAACTAAATCAGAAAAAACTTTGTGATTTCTAATTTTTATCTCTTGCCATCTCATATTTATTACCAAATTTAAAATGTTTGTAATTAATTTAGCAAGAGTTTTGAAATCAGCTAAGTCCGCGCGCAAGCGCAGTTGAAATGGCAAATTTGTGATAACCGGGATTTAACGTCGAGTCTCGTTATACACATGTCAGTTCTTCACACATTTAAAATAGACGCCTTTTTGTTTAGCGCGGAGGAAGTCTTAAGACTGCATAACAATCAGTTCGTCTGAGCGGACGAACCTTTTTCAAGCTGAAATGTGGAACCGTAAGGCAATTTATCTCAACAACAATCTGTTAGTTCACAAATTATGGGTTCAACCCCATTCATCATTATTAAAATCATATTCTTATACTTCGGAACTACAACAATCAATGTCAAAAATGTCGGTTTTGCAAAAACGTTGCGGCCAAATGCCTTCAGGTTTTTGATTCTACACAACTTTTGCTTTTGATTCCAGCGAAGTTTCAGAACTTCAAGAGATTATTACATTAGAAATGTACATATCTTAAAATTATTTTAATTATACTTGAATTACTGGTGACATAGATTGTTTAACACCAGAACGACTGACATTTTCTGTATACCTAGAAAGACTGAAGGAGCCAGTGTGGCCCCTACCCATTTTTGGGGTGAATTATTTTAAAAATTCTTCCTGAGTGTGTCCACATGCCCAATGCACCTTCTTTCATGACTAAATAAAAACTTAGTATGCAATTATTTGTAGTGTTTCTCTCTACACTGGCCAAAAGCTTGGATCAGTTTTTCTTTTCAAGAGCAATGGCTACCATTAGGCTGGTAAGCAGTCAGTACTGTTTATAGCATTTGGATATCCAACTGGCTGTATAAAGCGGAAGTTACAGGTTAAACTAGAGAGAATGGCCTTTTTTTTTTATCTTAGAACAATTAGGAGAAAGGAAAAAAAAAATTTAATTGTAAAAAGGTTTAGGGGCCACTGTGGCCCCTCCCGTCTTTCTAGGTATGAGGATCAATATTTACAGTACTATGAGGCGTATGATAAAATGATTAAACAAGCATTCAAATAGTGTCATATAATGAAAAGTCAGGAAGTTACATTACGTTCCGTTAGACATTATCCGAGTTATTAAACAACAAACTATGCGAGGGGCCACACAGGCCCCTCCGTCTTTCTAGTGTTAAGCTGGTAGTAAAAACACTGAATGCCGATTCAATCATAGTACTCTATTGTAATATTCGATTAATTGCGATTACTATAGTCGAATACTGGACCAATGCATCACATTGATTGTTACTGCTCCGGAAAGTTTAACATGTCTAGAACTGATATCAATCATTTACTAGAGTTGAGTTTTCCGTGATTATAATATAACTGAATATTTTTGGCTGTGCCTGTAAATGATCCATTCATACCTAACTCTTTATTTTCGGTACGAATCACGCTGTAGTAAATGTCAATATCATTTCAATTACTGAGCATTCCAAGCGGGTACATAACAGAGAGCGGATAGAGGAATTGAAGTAATGAACACTTCTAAACCAGGTTGGAAACTCTGAAATGCGATTTTAGCCTTAAATGAAAAGTTTTAATCAGAACTGAATTCAATGTGAAAAACTTACGAAGACTTCGTATATCATAAATCAACACAATAAATATAGCCCAATTGTATTGAAAAACGCACACAACACTGGGGAGGGGGCAGGATCTGCAATCAGTAATGGTGCCATTTTTAATTTGTAGGGTTCCATCTTTCACACCCGGTGCACGTTTTGTGGCGATTTTTCAATTTTATTTTTATATGATAGAGTAACATGTATGAACATCATAGGTGAAAAAATTTTTGCGATACGATAAGTAGTTTTTTTTAAATTAATTTTTAAAGTTCAAGCGCCTGTGACGTCAAATGGCATGGGAAGTGACGTCATGCCCTCTTCCGATAGGGGGGAAGCTGAAGGTCACGCATTCGACTTCGAAGAGGAAACGTAAAAGGCTTATCTCCTAGCATTTAACTCCTCGCGTTTCTGGAACATTAAACCTCTCATCCTCTCGGAAATATTCGAATATCCTCATTGATGTTACATGAGGAAGGTTATTTAGATTGTGCTTTAACGAATCCGGTCCCCATAGTGTGTTCAAAAGGATTATTGAATTTCTAAAAAATAAAATTATCAGCGCGCTCAAAATGTCCCATGCGAAAATAAGGGATCTTCGGCGGGAGGCTGCCCATGAGTGCCCTGTGACGTAGGCTCGTGACGTTTCAGATGCGCGCACTTTTGCGCGTGGATTTTTAAAAATTCATTAAAAATCAACCACGGTGTTTTAAAATTCGGCGATGGTGAATTTTTTAGTTTTGAGGGTCAATTAACAATATCCAATAGCCAAAATATGAACATTTAATAGGTTGCAACTTCCCTATTTCGGCTCCCTGTTGAGTGCCGCTGGTGTTACAAGCGTTTCACCCTGAAAGATGCCAAATGCAGAATGTCGTTTTAACAGTTTATGCCAGACCCAAGTATAGTATAATTGCAAAGAGTCTTTGTCGGGCAGCCCAGTGTAGTTCAGAAAAACATTTGAAACAAAGAAAGTTAGGCATGCTCGTGAAAATTTTGTCAGTATATTCCTTTTTAAAATATTGCTATTTTTAGAACATTTCTTCTTTTTCTGAATAAAAAAAGGTCAACAAAAAGCGGGACACAACTTTGGTTGTAAAATTTATGCAACTTTCGCAATAAGCTTCGGTACAAATTCTTTAATATCAGCTACTGATTATTCCTTACGTTTATTTTTGTCGATGCAAATACCACACACACACACACTGCAGTTTTGTATAGCTTCCACCTGCAGAAAACTCCAAACATTTTTATTGGAAAGACTCATGAAGGTGCAAAACTTTCCTTTGGTGAGCAGAACTTTCAGAAATGGTGAATTGATTTCCAACAGCACAAGTTCTTTTTTCTCACCTCTCCAAAGGCATTGCAGTTCAAAACACTAAGCAAGTTTTGAGAAAAATATCTACGCATACGACGTGTTTAAGTTCAAAACTAGAGCTGTGAAGTAAGTAATCACACCACCAATTTATCCGTGAGCCTACGGTTGCCCTTTGAGTTGACCCGATTGGTTACCATTAACTACCAGACATAAAAACAAAAGTATTTAGATCTAAATGAGAAGCCGACAAACCAGCATGGAAAAATTCAAGCTAATTTAGAATGTTGGTAGCGGTACAGGAGCTATCTCAGAATTTTAATCGGTGGCTTGATTTGAGAGGATGTTCTCTAAAAGGTCTTCGAGGCAAAATCGTGAGAGACATTTCTGAAAAAATAATGGATCCTTCATTTAGTTTGGAACGTAATAATAGTCATTTTCATGTTGGTCATAGGTTACGTTTCTTGTCTATCTTGAACTAATCTAACCACCAAGATCATAGCGAAGTATTTGTATTGTACGATTGACCCTGAAGGTTATATCCCCCATCTACACTGTAAAAAAAAATCCGTAAAATTTACGGAAAAAAAGTGTCAGCCAGGACGCCAGTTTTCTTCCGTTTATTTTACAGAAATCTTCCGTATTTTTATTATTTATTCAAGCTGATTTATTATTTTATGAAGATTAAAAAATGAAACTATACTTTCATAAATACATTTCAATATTTACTATACTACTACGAAATACATGTATACAAAGGTAAATTTCCGAATATGCCTCTGTAACAGATGACAAAAAAACATAATAATAAAATATTGATTAGGATGCAATGAAATGGAAGTTGCTAACGATTTAAGACTTACTCGCTTTAAATAAATATAAGATCAAAAACTCGAGCACGAGAACCAAAATACAAACACGCGGGCGAAATTTCGAAGATTCGAAGAAAAACAAAGTATAACCGGTTACAGATTCAAAAAAAACAGAGAAATCCTGTATTTTATTACGAACAGTTTTTTTCTGTAAAAAATACGGATAATTTCTTTAAAATTTACAGTTTTTTTTTACAACTGTATGGATTTTTTTTTAACCAAATTCATGGGTATTATTGCTAATTACACACACACACGTGACACGCACCTGGTGTATGTGTCGATATAATTAACATTCGAGGCAGTGAGAAGCAAAGGGACTTTAAGTAGACATTTTCAGGTTTCGAGTAAAACGCGATTAAAGATCAGGGCGGTCATTCCAAGCTCGTCAGCTTGCGAGATCGAGATTTTCGCTCACGTGATCGGTTGTGACGTAGAAATGTCGCAAAATAGCATTTTAATCTACTCGAACGTAGCTTGCGGCTAGGTTCGAGTAAATTAGAATACTAATTTGCGACATTTCTATGTCACAACCGATCACGCGAGCGAGAATCTCGATCTCGCAAGCTGACGAGCTTGGAATGACCGCCCAGATCCTAGATAGGAATTTTTTTTCTAAATCATGATGTGTAGCAGCAACTGCCAGGGCTACCATCTCTTGCCCCAAGACAAAGGAGAGGTTTTCTCTACCATGTGTACTGGTTATCTCCAAATTTTTAACACGCTTTTATTAGCTTCACCTGTATGTATGTATCTTGTAACGAAATCTTGCAGCTCAAATTTCGCGCACTTCCTGCAATCGTATTCTTTTGAAATTTGGCACGCGACCTCAGACCCGATGACAATGCAATATTCTATAATCAAATTAATTAGTTAACTCTTTTAATTGTTAGTTTTCTCCCATTTTAATCAATATTTTGGCATAAATCCAACAATGTGAAAAAGGAAAAAAAAAAAACACATTAAAAAATGCTCGCAAAAATTATTTAAAAATATCTACAAAAACTTTTAATTTTTCTGCATCAAACAAAATTTGTTCCAATGTTCCAAGGTAATTACAACATGAAATATAATTGTTTTTAACTCATTTCATGCCGAAGTTTAGGTGAGCCTACAATTGGAAATTCATTGCTGATCAGACCATTGTTGAACAAAACTTTTATTCAAATGCATCTCAAATTTTCAAAGTAATATAAATATGATTTCCGCAAACATACATCGACGACTCACAGTAGTTTCCCATCGGGGTGCCCTTGTCTTAACTTTAAGATATTACCTCGCACTCGTTTTATAAATAATTTCGTCACCTGATAATTATCCAACATAAGACTAAAAAACAGAAAAATAAAATAATAGTGTAAAAACTAAAACTACACGCTTTCGTAGCGAAATGAACTAAAGAGTGAAAAATAATCTTTGGATGATAGTAGTTGACCAATCACTTAATTTTAATGTAATACAAAAAAGCGTGGGGGGCTTCTTATCAGTTGTCTTGAATTTCTTCCATTTGTTGTCCAAGCAAAAATGTAAATAGACAGCAGCCCACGCTTTTTTGTATTACATTAAAATTTTGGTAATGTTTGACATGCAGGGAAATGCTTTATTTTGACAAGGCTGAACTGGATCCGGTCACTTCACCGTTTTACTAGTAAGAGTCATTTTGAGAGAATGAAGAAACGAAAAAATGGTCAACAATGAACGCAATCTACTGGAGTTTAGGAGTCATCCACTGGAGTTAGGTTCAAATTTCAACCATCGAAATATCACCAAACAGGCAATGGCTTTGTTCAAATGGAGAAGTCATTCTCCCCCCGTCATATCTTGACGGGAGACTTTCTAGTCTTCTTTATCTTCTTTACTAATAATAAAGCAGAAAGTCTCTCTGTCCGGAGGATGTCTGGATGTCTGTAGGATATCTGTAGGATGTCTGTAGGATGTCTGTGACGCGCATAGCGCTTAAACCGTTCGGCCGATTTTCATGAAATTTGGCACAAAGTTAGTATGTAGCATGGGAGTGTGCACCTCGAAGCGATTTTTCGAAAATTCGATGTGGTTCTTTTTTTTTATTGCAATTTTAAGGAAAAAAATATCATAAGTTACGAAATTATCATAACGTGGAACCGTAACATGGGCCCAAGCCAATGGGCGAGATACGAAATTATCATAACGTGAAACTGTAATGTCGGTACAAGCCAATTGACGAGAAAATTCACCATACATTATTTGTAAATATACAAGCGAACCAAAAGACCTTTAATTTTTCTATTACGGGCGAAGCCGTGCGGGTGCCACTAGTTACTAATAATATAGCTGAAAGTCTCTCTGTCTGTCAGGATCTCTGTGACGCGCATAGCGCCTAGACCGTTCGGCCGATTTTCATAAAATTTGGCACAAAGTTAGTTTGTAGCATGGGGGTGTGCACCTCGAAGCGATTTTTCAAAAATTCGATGTGGTTCTTTTTCTATTCCAATTTTAAGAACAAAAATATTATAAGTTGGACGAGTAAATTACGAAATTATCATAACGTGCAACCGTAACATGGGCACAAGACAATTGGCGAGAAACGAAATTATCATAGCGTGGAACCGTAACATGGACACAAGCCAATTGGCGAGAAACATCACCATACATTATTTATAAACATACATGCGAACCAAAAAACCTTTTCATTTTCTATTACGGGCAAAGCCGTGCGGTGTTGCTAGTTGATAATAAAAATGCAGAATGTGTATCTAGTTCTTATCAAAATTTAGCTTCATGATAACTTACATAATAATTTTTACCAAAAAAACTGCATTCATCCGTTAATTGAATGCGAAAAAGATATAACGTATTTTTTAATGAAGAAAGAGAAGGGAAAAAAACTTGATAAAAGTAGTTTTGAAAGTTTTAATATTTTAAAAGAACACAAACTATATATAGGATATGCTTTTTACTTCCTTTTACAAAAAAGGAAGTATTGTATTAGCGAAAACACTTTCACCCAAAAATCTTCCTTCATTTCCATTTTGCTCACCCCCAATTGAATGTTGAGTTTTTTTTTTTTTTTTCAACCCGACCACAGGTGGATATGTGCCTAGGAGCGTACAGATACCCAAAATATTCATTTTGACGATCCCCGAGTTAATTACAACGAGTTTTCTCGTGACGTCTGTATGTACGTATGTATGTGTGTCGCATAACTCAAGAACGGAATGTCCTAGAAAGTTGAAATTTGATACGTAGACTCGTAGTGGGGTCTAGTTGTGCACCTTCCTTTTTGGTTGCATTCGTATGCTCCAAAGGGGGTCTTTTGCCCCTTTTTGGGGGGAAATCATTGTTAATTTCGATGTAAACTCACGTGGTGTTATAATTTGGCGGACACTTGGCGATATATCGCCAGTCTTTTGGTCGCCAACTTGGCGATATATCGCCAGTCTTTTGGTCGCCAACTTGGCGAAAAATATGGCGATTTTTTTTTTAAATCTGGTTTCAGTCAGTAAATTAAAAAAAAAACATTAAAACTGCTAATAATGAGAAAATGACATTAAATTGGAGTAAAAAGAAGTCATATGATGCACACATTAGCTCTTTTTTTTCTTGCAATAACTTAACAGTTAAGTGTCTGAAAGTGAGGTATTCATATTCCACTAAAGATAAGATTTACAGTGATTGTTATGCGATGTATGTTATTTTTAAACTATGTATCGTTAAGAGCTTACCACGTCTCAGCTGATTACAAGAAACACCAGTGGGTCGTTGACGCCGGCAAATTCAGAGATAAAGATGAAATAGTGGAAATTCTGTACTTCATTTAGATTATATATATGAGCCATCCGAGGACATTAATCTGACAGATAAAGCAGTGGCGTAACTAGACCCGACTTTCGGGGGGGGGGGGGGTTACTTCTTATATATATATATATATATATATACACATATATATATATATATATATATTATATATATATATATATATATATATTATATAATATATTTATATTATATATATACATATATATATTATATGTTATATATATATATTATATAAGAAGTAACCCCCCCCCCCCGAAAGTCGGGTCTAGCTACGCCACTTTCGGGGCGTAGCTATATACATACATATATATATATATATATATATATATATATATATATATATATATATATATATATATATATATATATATATATATATATAATCGCTTGGAATTTTTTCCTTTTCTTTTTTTTTCTTTCTCTTCTCTCTTCTTTTTCTCTTTTTTTTTTTTTGAAACTAACTTTTCGGGGGGGGGGGGTTGTCCCCAAACCCCCCCTTAGCTACGCTCCTGAGATAAAGTACAACCCTCGGCCATTGGTCCATTTGCAGACAGCTTCATTTAAAATTCTCTCTTCCCGATAAGGAGCAGGAAGAGAACACTTGGTTAGACTCGTGTCACGTACCGTGGTGTTAGATAACCGATAAATTCTCACAGAAAATAATTTTCATTTTTAACTCTATGCATTTCTGTTTAGACTTGATTTTCGGCTTTTCCAATTCTGGACTAGTTAAGGGGTGAACAGTCGAGTCCCGACTTACGCGAGGGATGCGTTCCAAGACCCTTCGCGTAAGTTGAAATTTCGCGTTGTGGAAAAGGGTATGTGTAAAAACTTTTATAAACATACCGATACGATTAAAGACACTTGTAAATACCCCTTCTAATTGTTACAAACCATTTCTTAAGTATACATTATTGTTTCTTAAATAAAAAATTGAATTATAGTTACTGTATTTTTTTGAGCAATCACGATTGCTTATTGCTTTTGACTGTTTTGATGTTAGCTGATTTTTCCCACCGCCACCCTCTGCACCAACACCGTGGACAGGCGGGCTCCTTACGCTGCTGCTCCTATAGCGAAAGCCGTCTCCAGGTTGCATCCATGTCCTACACACACGCGCAACTACACACACACACACACACACACACAAAACTACCCACACTTTCATGCCTGCACACAGACACACATGCCTACACACACATACCCCATACGCGCATACATACACAACTACACACACACACACAAACACACATACATACATACAGACACTTACACGTATACACACACAAAACTACCCACACTTTCATGCCTGCACACAGACACAAACACACATGCCTACACACACATACCCCATACGCGCATACATACACAATTACACACACACAAACACACATACATACAGACACTTACACATATACACACACAAAAACCTACACACACACACACACACACACACACAAAACTACGCACACTTTCATGCCTGCACACAGACACAAACACACATGCCTACACACACATACCCCATACACACAAACACACATATCCCCCACCACACACTCGTGATTGCGAAAAACATAAATTGAATTTAAGATGTCAAAATTCAAATTAATTTTTTTTAAAAGTTTTATTTAGCATAAAAAACTGCTACGATGCACAAAATCAACGATCAATGCGAAACGAAGACGTAAAATAAACCACTACGATACGTACATTATGTAGTAAGGAAAACAAATGCACTATAGTTGTTGAAACTTTCTCTTTTTCCTTCTATCTTCACCAACTTTAAACGAAACAGCGCTCTCAGGTGCCATTATATTTCATTAACTTTCCCATATAGAATGAAAAAAAAATAAATGGAAAATGAGGAATATAGGGTTATTTGTACGAGAGCGATGCTCAGACTAGTGTGGTGTGGGAATTTCCGCTCTCAGCGATGCCAAAAGGATGAAGGTCCATTCACGAAAATACCGCAATTCCCCTCGGAAAATTTTCGTGTTGCGGGCGAAGAATTCGCGTTAGGAATAAAACTCTTTACCGGGGGAAAAATCACGTTATAGCCATTTCGCGTAAGTCGGATCGCGTTGTAGTGGGAGTCGACTGTAATAAAGCTCGGATGAAAGTTTGTTTGATCGAGAACTAAAAAACTTTTCTTACAGAGCTATCATCTATTACCCCTCGATCTATTTATTTCTGGCAAGGTGAAATCTCGACTGATGTCAAGGTGGTTGTTAGGGGCCATTCAATAATTACGTAAGGATGATTTTGGTAATTTTTGACCCCCCCCCCCCCCTTATGTAAGGATACGTAAGATTTTTTCAAACCCCTCCCTCCTATTCTTACGTAAAATTCCATTTCGTTTTTCAAAATAACAAATCTTTCACCACTAGAATCGTTATTAAATTCGCTATTATTAAATTAAACCTTTTTTGTGTCAAGAAATATGAACTAAAATGTTGGAATTTAGAGTGAATGCTTTTTCGACATTTTTTTATGCAATCACGATTGCTTATTGCTTTCATTTGACTGTTTTGATGTGCTATCATTTTATTTTCCCGCCAGCACCCTCCGCAGCATCACCGTCGACCGGCTCCTCACGATGCTGCTCCTCCAGCGGAAACCGTCTCCAGATCGCGTCAATATCCTACACACACACACACACACACACATACACACACACACATACACACACGCATACATAAAGAACTACACACACACGCGCGCACACACACACACACACACACACAAGTACATACACCTACACACGTACACAAACACATACACACAAATACATACACCTACACACGTACACAAACGCACACACACACAAACACATACACTCAAACACATACACGCAAGCACATACATACACACGCATACATACAGACACCTACACACACACACGAACACCTACACACACACACGAACACCTACACACACACCAACACACACAAATACATACACCTACACACGTACACAAACGCACACACACACAAACACATACACTCAAACACATACACGCAAGCACATACATACACACGCATACATACAGACACCTACACACACACACGAACACCTACACACACACACGAACACCTACACACACACCAACACACACACCTACACACTCATCACACTCATGCCTGCACACAGACACAAACATATATGCCTACACACACATACGCATTCCCCACCACACACAAACACTTACACACGCAACTACCCACACACTCATACCTGCACACAGACACAAACACACATGTCTACACACACATACACATGCCTACATACACAGAAACACACATACCTGCACACAGACACAAATACACATGTCTACACACACATACACATGCCTACACACACACATACCCCGCACACACATAAACACACATGCGTACATACACACACTCGTGATTGCGAAAAACATAATTTGAATTCAAGATGTCAAAATTCAAATTATTTTTTTTGTATATGATGCGATACTAATTAAAAATAAAACGTGCCATACACAGTGCGATTCTTTTATTATATTTTACATTATTCATTCTTTGAAAAACAAATGAAAAACAGTTCATTCTAATACGTTTTTTACCTTCCAGGCGCAAATGAAATAGGATCACTGACAAAACACTGCGCGATTTCTAACATACAATATCAGCTTGAAAAATATTACGTAAGAATGGATTTGACCCCCCCCCCCCCCCGTAAGAGTATGCAAAGACTTTTCCAACCCTCCTCCCCAGTAAGAGTATGTAGAGACTTTTCCAACCCCCTCCCCCTCGAGACCCTTATGTAATTAATGAATGGCCCCTTATCTCCTAGCACTTTCGTCTTCTGAGCGGGGGTATTTTTTTCTTGCAAACATCACGGTTCTCTAAAATAATGTGATTCTGCTTTTTGTAAATTTATTGTCTGCCGTGTTTTACATTCAATATTTACCCATCTGTTATCGTCTTCATTGTTTTACATCTCATGTATTAATTTAATTATATTTCCGTATGTATTATCGTCTGCAATGTTTTACATTTCATGCATTAATTAATTTAGTTATAATATTTCCCTATGTATTATCTTCTGCAATGTTTTACATTTCATGCATTAATTAATTTAGTTATAATATTTCCCTATGTATTATCTTCTGCAATGTTTTACATTTCATTTATTAATTTAATTAAGGTATTTCCCTATGTATTATCTTCTGCAATGTTTTACATTTCATTTATTAATTTAATTATAATATTTCCCTATGTATTATCGTCTGCAATGTTTTACATTTCATGCAGTAATTAATTTAGTTATAATATTTCCCTATGTATTATCGTCTGCAATGTTTTACATTTCATTTATTAATTTAATTATAATATTTCCCTATGTATTATCGTCTGCAATGTTTTACATTTCATTTATTAATTTAATTATGATATTTCCCTATGTATTATCGTCTGCAATGTTTTACATTTCATGCATTAATTAATTTAGTTATAATATTTCCCTATGTATTATCTTCTGCAATGTTTTACATTTCATGCATTAATTAATTCGCAACTCCAGAGCTCGAATACGCTACCTTGCGGTGATTAACAATACTAAAGATAAAGGTAAAACATTCCATTCCACGTGTTTTCTTAGGGGTAAATTTCAGGCTTCAGACAGTTTGTGGGGTAATTTAATTTCAGAAGAATAGAAAAGAAAGCTTCCCACAAACACGATGAAAAATGACTGTCATTCACTAAGCGTCAAAGCAAGTTATAAGTTGCGACATATGTTTGTTTTACCTTTTTCATCCGCCATTAAACAGTGGCTGCAGCGCCCCCTATAGTTTATTGGAGTTGCGAATTTAGTTATAATATTTCCCTATGTATTATCTTCTGCAATGTTTTACATTTCATGCATTAATTAATTTAGTTATAATATTTCCCTACGTATTATCTTCTGCAATGCTTTACATTTCATTTATTTATTTAATTATGGTATTTCCCTATGTATTATCTTCTGCAATGTTTTACATTTCATGCATTAATTAATTTAGTTATAATATTTCCTACGTATTATCTTCTGCAATGCTTTACATTTCATTTATTTATTTAATTATGGTATTTCCTTATGTATTATCTTCTGCAATGTTTTACATTTCATGCATTAATTAATTTAGTTATAATATTTCCCTACGTATTATCTTCTGCAATGTTTTACATTTCATTTATTAATTTAATTATGGTATTTCCCTATGTATTATCGTCTGCAATGTTTTACATTTCATGCATTAATTAATTCGCAACTCCAGAGCTCGAATACGCTACCTTGCGGTGATTAACAGTACTAAAGAAAAAGGTAAAACATTCCATTCCACGTGTTTTCTTTGGGGTAAATGACAGGCTTCAAACAGTTTGTGGGGTAATTTAATTTCAGAAGAATAGAAAAGAAAGCTTCCCACAAACACGATGAAAAATTACTGTCATTCACTAAGCGTCAAAGCAAGTTATAAGTTGCGGCATGTGTTTGTTTTACCTTTTTCATCCGCCATTAAACAGTGGCTGCAGCGCCCCCTATAGTTTATTGGAGTTGCGAATTTAGTTATATTTCCCTACGTATTATCTTCTGCAGTGTTTTACATCTCATTTATTAATTTAATTATGGTATTTCCCTATGTATTATCTTCTGCAATGTTTTACATTTCATGCATTAATTAGTTTAGTTATAATATTTCCCTACGTATTATCTTCTGCAATGTTTTACATTTCATTTATTAATTTAATTATGGTATTTCCCTATGTATTATCTTCTGCAATGTTTTACATTTCATGTATTAATTAATTTAGTTATAACATTTCTCTACGTATTATCTTCTGCAATGTTTTACATTTCATTTATTAATTTAATTATGGTATTTCCCCATGTATTATCTTCTGCAATGTTTTACATTTCATTTATTAAATTATAATATTTTCCTATGCATTATCGTCTGCAATGTTTTATATTTCTCGTATTATTTAATTAAATTATCGTGTATTCTATCTATTGGCTTTTGGCTACGACAAAGGAAATTAGATAGAATAGTTGAAATGTTTTGATGGAATGTGGTCATTTTTCTCGCCCGTTGTTGGAGAAGAATATTAATTTGTTATTTTAAGTAATCTTCTTTATCTTTACTAATAATAAAGTTGAAGGTCTCTCTGTCTGTCAGGATCTCTGTGACGCGCATAGCGCCTAGACCGTTCGGCCGATTTTCATGAAATTTGGCACAAAGTTAGTTTGTAGCATTGGATTGCATTGCACCCCGAAGCCCCCCGTGCCTACCGCGTTTGCAGTTTACCAGTTTTAGATGCCCAAAATGACTCGGACAAATGGGGCCACAGGGACAGTTCAACCCCGACTCGACCCCATGGGAAAAGACGCGCTTTTGCCGAGAGTCTGAAACCGAGAACATAGCTGTGTTTATGCCAAGTGTGATTACAAAGTTTTGTTACAATATTTACTTGCTTTTGAGCCAGAGGGATGTTTTACGTTAATAATGCAACATGTTACATGGAGGAGGTGCATAATTCAAATTACAAACAGATGCAAGTTTCTTGTATCCATGCAAGTTAGTTTGTAGCATGAGGGTGTGCACCTCGAAGCGATGTTTCGAAAATTCGATCTGGTTCCTTTTCTATTACAATTTTAAGAACAAAATTATCGTAAGATGGACGAGTAAATTACGAAATGATCATAACGTGGAACCGTAACATGGGAACAAGCCAATTGGCGAGATACGAAATTATCACAACGTGGAACCGTAACATGGGTACAAGCCGAGTGGCGAGAAAACTCACCATACATTATTTGTAAATATACAGGCGAACCGAAAGACCTTTTGATTTTTCTGTTACGGGCAAAGCCGTGCGAGTACCACTAGTTGTAAATAAAAGTATTTCTTTTTTTTTTAAATATCAAGGTTTGGATTCAAGCGTTACAAATGTATATTTATAAATTAGTTTATCATGTTTGGAAAATTGCAAAATGTTGTCTTTTATTGATAAAAAATCCTTTATTTTTTAAACCCTGAAAAACATTTCTTTTTATACAATTTTATATTCCAATTTTAAGAACATTTTACCGAGCAAATTATCATAACATGGACGAGCAAACTGTCATTACATGAGCGAGAAAAATAAACTTAGCATATTCGCGAGAAATTCATCATCCATTATCTGTGCACATACAGGCGAACCGAATGACCTTTTAACTTTCTACTACGGGCAAAGCCGTGCGGGTAGCGCTAGTAATAATAATACTACTTCTGCTTTTTGTTATCCTCTCTTAATGTACATGTTCTTAATGGTTGTTTGCAACTTTTGAAATTAATTGTTCATTTAAAAAGAAAGTTTTGTAGAAATGAGGAACTGGGTCAGTGAAACCCGCCCTTCCCTTCAAACCCTCGTTCTGTGAAAGGTTGTAAATTCAATAGACTTTGAATTTGCTGATAGCCGAATCAAATGCAAGAAAAATGACTCCCCCTCCCCCTGTAAGGATTTTCAAGTAACAAAACATCTACGGGTTTGTTATGTGTCATCAATTTAATCATGAAACAACGGTTATAGAGCATGACCCCATTTAACCTGCAAAACCTCTACTTTTTTAACCGCTAGTCTTACATCTTAAAAGAAAATTATAAAATGCATTTTGTATGTGTATAAACAGTGAAAACAGTAACTGGATTTAAAAAAAAAAAAATGAATTAGGTGGAATTAACTGACACACATAAGTAACCATCCCATAACCTTTTTCTTAATGCTTTATTTAATGAGTATTTTTTAAAATGAATGATTTAACTTTTTTTAGTTCTATTTTGATATGTTATCTTTTGTTGTAGAATTTCACATTTATTTATTGCTCACGAACTCATTCATCATAAGTTAAATAAATACCTTTGTGCACAAAAAGTAAAATAAGAAATTACTACGTCAAATATAACAAATTGCAGATTACTGCGGACACGTGTTTCGGCGTTACAAGGAACGTCTTTTTCAATATAAAAGAAATAAGTTTATGGATGAAAAGACATCTGTGCTATCTGACATTATTTCTTATTTTACTCATTCATCATAGTTTCTAGTTCTGAGCAAACAAAATAGTTTCAATTTCCGCTGATTACTAGGTGACGATTGGCTTACTATAAATGATCAGCGTAGTGGTAGATTATAACCGATTACCTCGGTAAATTGGTGGATCTCTTATGAACAATAAACTACTACGTGAAATACATCGCCAGCTCAGTCATTTCCAGCCGAGGACAGCAGTTTCGTGCTTATTAGCACTCATCAGCCCGGCATAGGAAAGTGACTGAGCTGGAAATGGAAAACCTCTTAAGGAAGCCAAGAGTGCCAAACAAACTGGTAGCTAATACAGAATTAGCACTGACCAGACGAGTGTCCGAAACAATGGTTCGGTTCAACTCGAAGATATTGAATATACCTTGCCTTGCGTTCAATCTTCGAGTTGAACCGAACCATTGCTTCGGTCACTCGTCTGGTCTGCTCATTCTATATTAGCTACCAGTTTGTTTCGCACTCTTGGTTTCCTTAAGAGGTTTTCCATCTCCAGCTCAGTCACTTTCCTATGCCGGGCTGATGAGTGCTAATAAGCACGAAACTGCAGTCCTCGGCTGGAAATGACTGAGCTGGCGGTGTATTTCACGTATTTCTGCTTTAGCCCTGGCTAATGGGCGGTAATTTACTATATAAACTACTACTTTAAAACAGTTACAAGATTTCTTCTTTTACAAGTGCACCGATTATCACGAACTCGACAGAAATGCACCACAGTAAATAAAACAGAAGTAAATACAGTTATTTCGTTGGTCCAGTATCATTTGATACACGGACCGATAGCGGTCTGGGAACTGGTGATCATTGCTTTAGGGTACTCGAAAATCTGTAAGGGGTATCGGGTTAAAAACCAAAACTTTACAAAATTATATTAATTAATTTATTCACTTCCGTTAAGCAATCAACACTTAATTTCACACACGGAAATAGGAAATTATAGTGTCAATGAACTACTTTCAATTTTAACATTTATTACAGAAAAACATTGTTTGACGAAGCAAACTTTCGCTTGTTTCCCAATTTTCGTAACTTTACTTAAGGGGTCTAAGCATCCTTAACCTTCAACATTTTCGACTTTCTGGAAAAAATATATGTTGTACATAATTCAATTCTGAACACTTTGATACCTTATTTATTACCATAAGCAAAAACTTTTCAAGTTGTCGTAAAAATGCGTAACCTTTCCCCATAAAGGTTTATGTTTACAGCAGCTGTTTAAGCCTCTTTTTCTCAAGTGGCGGTTTCTCGTTTTGCGTGCGTAATATCTCAAAGTTTCTAATGTATTTCCGTAAAACTTTTCATGCATGTTTGTCTGATTTCTTTTTATGGTCTAAACCTAAATTTTAACTAAAAATGAAAGTTAATATTAAAAAAAAATATTTTCACCCAAAATTTTGGAAAATTTTGATATTAACTTATAAAATTTAAAAAAAAAAAAAATCACACACACAAATAAATAAATAATTTTAAAAATAATCAATAAATTGAGGTTTAGATCATTAAAGTAAACCAGATGAACATGCATTAAAAGTTTTGCGGATATATATAAGAAACTTTGAGATATCACGCACGCAAAACGAGAAACCTGAGAAAACGCAACCTGAGAAAAAGAGGCTTCAACAGCTGCTGTTAGCATAAATCTCTACGGGGAAAGTATACGCACTTTTTCGATAACTTGAAAAGTTTTTTACGTGTGGTAATAAATAAGGTATCAAATTGTTCAGTAGTTAAATTAGGCATAACATATATTTTTTCCAGAAAGTCGAACATTTTGAAGGTTGAGGTTCCTTATAGCACTTAAATTTGCCCATTCAAAAGGGTAGTCTATTATTATTTGTACTTATGTTTTTATCGATACAATGCCTGTTTTTTTTTAATTAATACTGAAGGTAAAATATCAATAAACGAGTTCAACTAAAATCGATAATTAAAAAGAACATACATTGATAATATATATATTTTTTCTTTTAGAGATAGTTTTTTTTTGTACAGTTTTTGTTCTTTTAATAATTTATTCACTTTACATATTTTACAACAAGAGAAAAATATTTGAAGTTTTTTGAAATTAGCTCCGAATAGAGAAGAGTCGTAATAAAATCTAAGATTTTGAACTCTTCAAATTAAATGACCCAACTCGAAAAGATTTTTATAAACAAATGAATTAATAAAATAAGTTAAATAAGCACCTTTGTGCTGAAAAGTAAAATAAGAAATAACAGTGTCAAAAAGCACAAATTGCAGATTACTGCAGTGAGTTAATGTTTTAGTTTTTCAACAGAGCGTTTTAATTATATTTACTTTTCGCAGCAAAAACATAAAAATGAAAATAAATTCTTGATGAAATATTGTCGTATTAGTTTTTCTCCCCATCAACGTGAGCCATTGGTTCAATGAATCTACTTTGATCAGCAATTCGTGATTTTAAGCGACATTGGTTACTGTGCAACTTTGATCTGGCTCTTCTTGAAGATAAAAGAGGAAAGTTCTTCAAACTTCAGATGATGCTTCTGAAAATAGTCATTTTATTAGCGGCAAAAGTTGGAAAACTTTTACATGGAAAAAAATTGCGGGGATTGAAAATCCCGCGGAATTTAGCTCTAAATCCCGCGGGATTACTCCCACTAAAGATCATACGGGATCCCGCGGGATTCGGAATCGGGATTGGGATCCCTATCAGAGAGGATAAGTAATAAAATATGAAATTTTGAACCCTTCAAATGTAACGACGCTACTCGAAAAGATTTTCATAAACAAATGAGTAATGCTTTAGTTTATCAACAGATTGTTCTTTCGCAGTATGCACATAAAAATGAACAATGAAATATAATTTTTTTCTATCAATACTAGCTGTACCCGACGCGCGTTGCTACGCCAACAAAAAAAAATACATCATTATACTGATTTTCATGACAATCGGTTGAACGGGGCAGAAGTTGCTACTCTGCAGTGCCACCTGGTGGCGAGTGGCTTCAATGAGCATATTATGCACCTTCTCCGTGGAAAAATATATATATATAGCAATTTTCATAATAATCGGTCCAGGTATCCAGTGAAGGCCTCACATTTTGTACTCACGCAATTTGCAAGATCAATCCATCGCTAAAAATATCAAATAGAAAAAGTTTTATATCCCCCCGTTGCATGAAAAGCCATAAAATAATAAAGAAAGAATTTATTTGTTCAAACTCAAGAAAAATGGCTTCTTATCAATGAGATCTTTGACGCGAATTCATTTCTGCAGCCGATCATTTTATTCGTATTTATCCAATGGATTGTGACTTAAATTGGAATAAAAAAGGAACTATCGATCGGATGTTTTTCGAACGGGTCTATAAACATTCCCAGTACCAAAAATAACAAACGGTGAAATTTCAGCCAAATCTGCCGGGTAGTTTTTGAGTTCATGGATGACATACAGACAAACATTCATTTTTATATATATAGAAGATGAGCCAATGGTTCAATGAATCTACTTTGATCAACATCTCGTGATTTTAAGCGACATTGATGACGACAGGTAATTTGTTACAAAAACTCGTTTCCCATCAAGACTAGCATTTTCATACAGATTCATATCGTACAGTTCAACTAAAATTATTTGAAGAAGGTTGTGAAGATGTAATACTTTTACTGGACATAAAAGAATATTTCTTGAAATTAGAAAAAAAAAGAAGAGAGTTTTATAAATGTTGTTTAATTGTTATTACATGTTTGTTGTACTTGCATTCGAATGTGCATTAATCGTGAGCCAGTTATTTAGAAGTTTGAAAACAATTAATGCTATTCCACAAACTTCAAACACCATAGATAATTTGTAAACTTTTTCTTGAAATTTTGACAAATGATAGTTTTAAACTGCAGCAGCAAAAAGAATAAAATGTCAGTGTTTAAATATTTCTCGCATTACCAGATAAGTTATTAGAAAAGAAAGAAAAACAAACGTAATTATTTCTTAGTAGATTTTTTTTCAAATTATATCATTTATAAATTAACATACGCTACAATCGTACACAATCGTTCCGAATTAAAATAAAAGTTATTTGTCCGTAAAACTTAAAAGGTTATGCTAAAATTCATAATCTTGAAGTTTTATTACAATTTTCTCCAGCAAATATGTTACCGAAAATCAGAGCAAAGGACAATATCAATAACGAGAAACTAAAATGTATGGTTCAAAAATTTGTAATGAGTTATCCCAATGGTATCAACAAAACTTGGTGCTGACATTTGACAACTGCTCAGCACATTATATAATCAGCTTCCAAATTCCCTAACTTCTCCAAGTTCTCCTGGATTTTTTCATTCCCACTTGAAATGAGGCCAGGTATAGCGGTTTGACTGCATAGGCACTAGTTTGGCCGTAATGGGGGTCAGAAGTTGATAATTTGGACCCAGGATGCAACAGAGTTTCCTTTAAAATTACCATTTTTATCCATTTTTCTGCTACTGTACTGCAGTATGAGCCATTTGCATGCTTACTTTCGAATTAATTGGATACTAATTTTCAACAAGCGGTTCTCAAATTTAAATTGGTTATTTCTTTAAATTTCAATAACTTGAAAGCCAAATTAACATAGTTGCAGGATAGTTATCGTTTGCAAATGAAACTAATTATTTTCGTTTTATATTAATCGTCTGCTAGTGAAAAGTATTTATCGTTTGCTGATAAAAAACATTTACTTTAACTGGATATTTATCGTCTGCTATCAAAGATACCCCACATTGATAAGCAAAAATGGGAGGGGAGCATAGACTAATAATAAGAATAGACCGAGCTATGGCAACCCTTTTGCTGTTCATAAACCAAACCATGTGACTGGTGGATATCCTAGCAACAGCGGGCATTGATCGTGGCAGACAATCAACGCCCGCGAGAAATAAAATAAATAGAATTGATGGAACACGGAAAAATGATCTTTTATGGAGTCCGATTTGTAAATTTGTTATTCGATGTTGTAAATAATTTGTTTATATAGTGAGTTTTTGTTTAGATAGTATTGTGTATTTTCTTTAGTCAAATTCAATAACTCTCTAAGCAATTAAAGATGCAAGCGCTCAAAAAGAATCGGCAAACGGTAAGGTTTTTACCTACAATTTCAGTTTAAGATACCGATTAGTACATATTTGCGTTAACGCAAAACGTTTACGCCATTACATTCACGCCAACGCTGACGTAGCAGTTCCAAATGAAATAAAAGTTACTAAACACTGTGATCAAAAACTAATTACTAATGTCAAAATAATGCATAACTAAAAGAAAAACAGTTCAATTTCTGCACCTGCAAAAAAATTATCATAAAAACACATTACGTCTTAAAATACATGTCGAGTGCCAAACTATAGATAATGTTGCCATCCAGCAACCATGCTGCCAAAGTTTTCGCCAAGCCTTCCACCAGTCACATGATGTATCCATGGACCAATTTTTTTGTCAGCAAGTCTGGGAAAGCTCGGTCTACTCTTATTATTATTCTATGGAGGGGAGAAAAAGCTCTGACTTATTGCACATGGCACACAGACAAAAAAGAAAAAAATACAAGATCGTTTCGACTTTTCAAATAACTTAAATAGTGCCCATAAATAAATACGTGTTTTCCCTTGCCCTCAATTTACTAAAACAAAAGATGCCAAAGGGGTTGGGAGATCGAACATAGTGTTGAAGTCTGAAATTCCAATGGAAACGCCATTGCATTTCTAGGGCCAAACAAGCAACTTTGGGCCCTCGTTGCAGTCAAACCGCTTTACCTGCGCTCATACCCAGTGAGAATGGACCTATAGCTAGAATCAAAATAAAAAAAATGAATTGTCAAAATCCGTCAATTGTCAAAATCCGTGACCCTCAAGGTCGTGCCGTTTGGTCGTTAGATCGCACAGTCCTAGATTTGAAAGTCCAAGAGCTACTGAAATGACATTTAATGCTTCCGATAAGTAGACGAGCGGGGTCAGGTTCTTCATTTCGATTTGCTTCAAAAAGAGGGGGGGGGGAGCAAAGGGGGTGTGTACTCAATGCAAATTTTATCGAAGATAACAAAAACCACACCCTCTTATATAAGAAGTTTTCAAAGGGAGGAAAAGAAAACTGAGTTGAACCTCCTAAAACACAGGCTTGTAAGGGGTTATAATTGTTATAGAATATTTCAGTCAATGCAAATAAAAATATCAAATACAAATTATGGAAGTATTACATTATAATAATCTTATATATATAATAGACAATTCACTGACTGAAAAACGATCCTGACTTCGCCAGCAATGAAACTCGCGCCATAGCATGACAATTTGGTAATATTTTAACACGCTTTTATTAGCTTACCTGTATGTATGTATGTATCTTGTAACGGAATCTTGCAGCTCAAATTTCGCCCACTTCCTGCGATCGGATTCTTTTGAAATTTGGCACGCGACCCGATGGCAATGCAATATTCTATAATCAAATTAGTTAACTCTTTTAATTGTTAGTTTCCTCCAATTTTAATCAATATTTTGGCATAAATCCAACAATGTGAAAAAGGAAAAATTTAAAAAATATATTAAAAAATGCTCGCAAAAATTATTTTAAAATATCTACAAAAACCTTTCATTTTTCTGCATCAGACAAAATTTGTTTCAATGTTCCAAGGTAATTAGAACATGAAATATAATTGTTTTTAACTCATTTCCTGCCAAAATTTAGGTGAGCCTTCCATTGGAAATTCATTGCTGATCAGACCATTGTTGAACAAAACTTTTATTCAAATGCATCTCAAATTTTCAAAGTAATATATATATGACTAGCAAAAATACCCGGCGTTGACTGGGTCAGTAATAATTATGAGAAACAATCGTTACTTGCCCTTGTTTTCTGTTTTAAGCGAAAGAATTTAAAACCTTTTTGACGTGATTAAAAATCGAGCTTCTTCCTTACTCATTAAACTAAAATAGCAATAAGTATAAAGAACAAAATAGTATTCAATTAGAAAATTAGAAACGAAAGCACGACATTTAAGCATATACAAATTTGAAGAATTTCCGAAATATGAAGTTAAACTTTACATGTTTAAAAAGATTTATCTGTCAGTACTTTTTTTTTAAATCTAAAACCTTCTCTGTATGGCTATTGATGTACGAACTGTTTTAAAAAATGTAGCCTCCCGTGTTCCCCTTACACCTGCTTTAGTTATTTTGGGAAATTTCAATTTTTGTGAGCACTTGATGTGGTTTAAAATCTTACCAAATTTGCGAGAATCATTTTGGGACACTTCCGATAATACTCCCCCTCCTTACTAATTTTTATTATAGAAATATTGTTGCCAGATGCTGAGATACGTTTGGTCAAAAAAAAATGGCGCTAAACGGTTTCATCCGAAATGTTTCAAAAATAAGAAGTAAAATTTGGCGATTGTTTGAAATCGTGCAAAAAGAAAAATTAATGGAAGTTTTTATGCGGTTTATGGATTTGCCTAATTTAGTTGTTAAAAAAAAAAAAAAATACTGTGTAAAATAATTTAAGTATCTTTGATTGGCGATATTTTGTTTATATGGTGAAAGATGAGAAACATTATCACGTAGTCTTTGGGCTCAAAAACTGCGACAGTGGAAAAAACTGCCAAATGCATCAGCTACTGAAATCTTTCTGAAAAAATTCTGGCGATATTTCTGCTGGTTGGTTGGATATAGTGAGCAAGTGTCCAATCAGCATAAATAATAATAATAAACCGTTAACTACATAATTTCCGTTTAAAAGTAAAATGATCAGCTAAATCCATTTATTTTTAGCCAATCATGTGGAAAAACGTTACTTTAAGATTTGACTTGAGAAAAGCCTCAAAAAGTCAGACGAAACGCAAACATATTCAACAATACAACAATGCTTGGGAGTTGAGATGACACACTAAATAATGACTTGGGTTGATGAAAGCCTTCGAACAAGGAACAAAAAAGTTCATAACTCGTTTTTGATACAACTTAGAAACTTCGAACAGATGCTATCTTCAGCAGAAAAGTTGGGGCTTTCGATGGACATATAATGTTAATATGTGCACGTTTTTTTCCACCCCCATATTGGGGCATTTATGCAAAAATTGGGACTAAAATTGGAATAAAAAGGGAACTATCAATCGGATTTTTTTCGAACTGGTCTATAAACCTTCCCAGTACCAAACTGAACAAACGGTGAAAGTTTCAGCCAAATCTGCTGGGTAGTTTCTGAGATCTTAGGGAACAAATTTACCAAACTCCATTTTTATATATTAAGATTTCCGCAAACATACATCAATGGCTCACAGTAGCTTCCCATCGGGGTTCCCTTGTCTTAACTTTAAGATATTACCTCGCACTCGTTTTATAAATAATTTCGTCAATCAAGTCCCAATCTGATTCAAATTTTCATATATACCGTACAAAAAAAAAACTTTGCCTGATAGTTCTCCAACAAAGGAATAAAAAACAGAAAAATAAAATAATAGTTTAAAAAACTAAAAAAACACGCTTTCGTAGCAAAATGAACTAAAAAGTGAAAAATAATCTTTGGATGATAGTAGTTGACCAATCACTTCATTTTAATGTAATACAAAAAAGCGTGGGGGGCTTCTTATCAGTTGTCTTGAATTTCTTCCATTTGTTGTCCAAGCAAAAATGTAAATAGACAGCAGCCCACGCTTTTTTGTATTACATTAAAATTTTGGTAATGTTTGATATGCAGGGAAATACTTTATTTTGACAAGGCTGAACTGGATCCGGTCACTTCACCGTTTTACTAGTAAGAGTCATTTTGAGAGAATGAAGAAACGTAAAAGTGGTCAACAATGAACGCTATCCACTGGAGTTTAGGATTCATCCACGGGAGTTAGGTTCAAATTTCAACCATCAAAATATCACCAAACAGGCAATGGCTTCGTTCAAATGGAGAAGCCATTTTCCCCCATCATAACTTGACGGGAGACTGTCTAGTCTTCTTTATCTTCTTCTTTACTAATAATAAAGCTGAATGTCTCTCTGTCCGGAGGATGTCTGTAGTATGTCTGTGACGCGCATAGCGCCTAGACCGTTGAACCGATTTTCATGAAATTTGGCACAAAGTTAGCTTGTAGCATGGGGGTGTGCCCCTCGAAGCGATTTCTCGAAGATACGATTTTGTTCTTTTTTCTACTTTAATTTTAAGAATATTTTCCGGAGCAAAATTATCATCTGATGGACGAGTAAATTACGAAATTATCATGACGTGGAATGTGAGAGCGAATGAACATACCCAATTGGCGAGAAATTCGTCATCTATTATTTGTAAATATATAGGTGAACGAATGACCTTTTAATTTTCAACTACGGGCGAAGCCGTGCGGGTACCACTAGTTACTAATAATAAAGCTGAAAGTCTGTCTGTCAGGATCTCTGTGACGCGCATAGCGCCTAGACCGTTTGGCTGATTTTCATAAAATTTGGCACAAAGTTAGTTTGTAGCATGGAGGTGTGCACCTCGAGGCGATTTTTCGAAAATTTGACGTGGTTCTTTTTCTATTCCAATTTTAAGAACAAAAATATCATAAGTTGGACGAGTAAATTACGAAATTATCATACGTGGAACCGTAACATGGGCACAAGCCAATTGGCGAGAAAATTCACCATACATTATTTGTAAATATACAGGCGAACCAAAAAACCTTTTAATTTTTCTATTACGGGCAAAGCCGTGCGGGTATCACTAGTTGATAATAAAAATGCAGAATGTGTAACTAGTTCTTATCAAAATTTAGCCTCATGATAACTTACACAATAATTTTCACCAAAAAAACTATGCATTCATCCGTTAATTGAATGCGAAAAAGATATGTATTTTTTTAATGAAGAAAGAGACGGAAAAAAACTTGATAAAAAGTAGTTTTGAAATTTTTAATATTTCATAAGAACACAAACTATATATAGGATATGCTTTTTACTTCCTTTTACAAAAAAGGAAGTATTGTATTCGCGAAAAAATTTTCACTCAAAATTCGACCTTCATTTCCATTTTATTCACCCCCGAATGAATGTTGAGTTTTTTTTTTTCAACCCGACCACACGTGGATATGTGCCTAGGAGCGTACAGATACCCAAAATATTCATTTTGACGATCCCCGAGTTAATTACAACGAGTTTTCTCGTGACGTCCGTATGTACGTATGTATGTGTGTATGTGTGTCGCATAACTCAAGAACGGAATGTCCTAGAAAGTTGAAATTTGGTACGTAGACTCGTAGTGGGGTCTCGTTGTGCACCTTTCATTTTGGTTGCATTCGGATGCTCCAAAGGGGGTCTTTTGCCCCTTTTTTGGGGGAAATCATTGTTAATTTCGATGTATACTCACGTGGTGTTATAACTTGGCGGACACTTGGCGATATATCGCCAGTCTTTTGGTCGCCAACTTGGCGATATATCGCCAGTCTTTTGGTCGCCAACTTGGCGAAAAATATGGCGATTTTTTTTTTTAAATCTGGTTTCAGTCAGTAAATTAAAAAAAAAACATTAAAACTGCTAATAATGAGAAAATAACATTAAATTGGAGTAAAAGGAAATCATATGATGCACACATTAGCTCTTTTTTTCTTGCAATAACTTAACAGTTAAGTGTCTGAAAGTGCGATAGTCATATTCCACTAAAGATAAGATTTACAGTGATTGTTATGCGATGTATGTTATTTTTAAACTATGTATCGTTAAGAGCTTACCACGCCTCAGCTGATTACAAGAAACACCAGTGGGTCGTTGAAGCTAGCAAATTCAGAGATAAAGATGAAATATTGGAAATTTTGTACTTCATTTAGATTATATGTATGAGCCATCCGAGGACATTAATCTGACAGATAAAGTACAACCCTCGGCCATTGGTCCGTTTGCAGACAGCTTCATTTTAAATTCTCTCTTCCCGATAAGGAGCAGGAAGAGAACACTTGGTTAGACTCATGTCACGTACCGTGGTGTTAGATAACCGAAAAATTCTCCCAGAAAATAATTTTCATTTTCAGCTCGATGCGTTTCCGTTTAGACTTGATTTTCGACTTTTCCAATTCTGGACTAGTTTATAGGTGTACAGTCGAGTCCCGACTTACGCGAGGGATGCGTTCCAAGACCCTTCGCGTAAGTCGAAATTTCGCGTTGTGGAAAAGGGTATGTGTAAAAAACTTTTATAAACATACCTATACGATTCAAGACACTTGTAAACACCCCTTCTAACTGTTACAAACCATTTCTTAAGTATACATTATTGTTTCTTAAATAAAAAATTGAATTATAGTTACTGCATTTTTTTGAGCAATCTTGATTGCTTATTGCTTTCATTTGACTGTTTTGATGTCCTATCAATTTTCCCACCGCCACCCTCTGCACCATCACCGTGGACCGGCTGGCTCCTTACGCTGCTGCTCCTATAGCGAAAGCCGTCTCCAGGTTGCATCCATGTCCTACACACACGCGCATACATACACAACTACACACACACAAACACACATACATACAAACACTTACACGTATACACACACAAAAACCTACACACACACAAAACTACCCACACTTTCATGCCTGCACACAGACACAAACACACATGCCTACACACACATACCCCATACGCGCATACATTAACTACACACACACACACACAAACACACATACATACATACAGACACTTACACGTATACACACACAAAAACCTACACACACACACACAAAACTACCCACACTTTCATGCCTGCACACAGACACAAACACACATGCCTACACACACATACCCCATACATACACAACTACACACACACAAACACACATACATACAGACACTTACACATATACACACACAAAAACCTACACACACACACAAAACTACCCACACTTTCATGCCTACACACAGACACAAACACACATGCCTACACACATACCCCATACACACAAACACACATATCCCCCCCCCCCACACTCACACACTCGTGATTGCGAAAAACATAATTTGAATTTAAGATGTCAAAATTCAAATTAATTTTTTTTTAAAGTTTTATTTAGCATAAAAAACTGCTACGATGCACAAAATCAATGATCAATGCGAAACGAAGACGTAAAATAAACCACTACGGTACGTATATTATGTAGGTAGTAAGAAAAACAAATGCACTATAGTTGTTGGAACTTTCTCTTTTTCCTTCTATCTTCACAAACTTGAAACGTAACAGCGCTCTTAGGTGCCATTATATTTCATTAACTTTCCCATATAGAATGAAAAAAAATAAATGGAAAATGAGGAATATAGGGTTATTTGTACGAGAGTGATGTTCAGACTAGTATGGTGTGGGAATTTCCGCTCTCAGTGATGCCAAAAAGATGAAGGTCCATTCACGAAAAAACCGCAATTCCCCTCGGAAAATTTTCGTGTTGCGGGCGAAGAATTCGCGTTAGGAATAAAACTCTTTACCGGGGGAAAAATTGCGTTATAGCCATTTCGCGTAAGTCGGATCGCGTTGTAGTGGGAGTCGACTGTAATAAAGCACGGATGAAAGTTTGTTTGATCGAGAACTAAAAAACTTTTCTTACAGAGCTATCACCTATTTATTACCCCTTAATTATTTATTTTTGTTTCTGGCAAGGTGGAATCTAGACTGATGTCAAGGTGGTTGTTAGGGGCCATTCATTAATTACGTAAGGATGATTTTGGTATTTTTTGACCCCCCCCCCCTTATGTATGGGTACGTAAGATTTTTCAAACCCGTCCCTCCTATTCTTAAGTAAAATTCCATTTCGTTTTTGAAAATAACAAAATAACGAATCTTTCATCACTAGAATCGTTATTAAATTCGCTATTATATAATTAAACCTTTTTTATGTCATGAAATATGAACTAAAAAGTTGGAATTTAGAGTGAATGATTTTTCGACATTTTTTTAAGCAATCACGATTGCTTATTGCTTTCATTTGACTGTTTTGATGTGCTATCATTTTATTTTCTCGCCAGCACCCTCCGCAGCATCACCGTCGACCGGCTCCTCACGATGCTGCTCCTCCAGCGAAAGCCGTCTCCAGGCTGCGTCCATATCCTACACACACACACAAACAACTACATACACAACTACACAAACTCGCGCACACACACAAATACATACACGTACACACATACACAAACACATACACACACAAACACATACACACAACCACAAACACATACACTCAAACACATACACTCAAACACAAACACATACACTCAAACACATACACTCAAACACATACATACACACGCATACATACAGACACCTACACACACACGAACACCTACACACACACACCTACACACTCATCACACTCATGCCTGCACACAGACACAAACATATATACCTACACACACACCATACACATTCCCACCACACACAAACACGTACACACACAACTACCCACACTCTCATACCTGCACACAGACACAAACACACATGTGTACACACATACACATGCCTACATACACACAAACACACATACCCCCACACACAAACACACACGCCTACATACACACACTCGTGATTGCGAAAAACATAATTTGAATTCAAGATGTCAAAATTCAAATTATTTTTTTTGTATATGATGCGATACTAATTAAAATTAAACGTGCCATACACAGTGCGATTCTTTTATTATATTTTACATTATTCATTCTTTGAAAAACAAATGAAAAACAGTTCATTCTAATAGCTAAACTCTAATAGAAGGTAAATAGTTTTTTTACCTTCCAGACGCAAATGAAATAGGATCACTGACAAAACACTAGAGCGCGCGATTTCTAACATACAATATCAGCTTGAAAAATATTACGTAAGAATGAGTTTGACACCCCCCCCCCCCCCGTAAGAGTATGTAGAGACTTTTCCAACCCCTTCCCCCTCGAGACCCTTATGTAATTAATGAATGGCCCCTTATCTCCCAGCACTTTCGTCTTCTGAGCGGTATTTATGTCTTCGTTCACTTTCACAAGGACTTACGCATGACGAATTTTTCATGGTATTTTTTTCTCGCAAACATCACGGTTCTCTAAAAGAATGATTCTGCTTTTCGTAAATTTATTGTCTGCCGTGTTTTACATTCAATATTTACCCATCTGTTATCGTCTTCATTGTTTTACATCTCATGTATTAATTTAATTATATTTCCGTATGTATTATCTTCTGCAATGTTTTACATTTCATGCATTAATTAATTTAGTTATAATATTTCCCTATGTATTATCTTCTGCAATGTTTTACATTTCATGCATTAATTAATTTAGCTATAATATTTCCCTATGTATTATCTTCTGCAATGTTTTACATTTCATGCATTAATTAATTTAGTTATAATATTTCCCTATGTATTATCTTCTGCAATGTTTTACATTTCATGCATTAATTAATTTAGTTATAATATTTCCCTATGTATTATCTTCTGCAATGTTTTACATTTCATGCATTAATTTTGTTATAATATTTCCCTATGTATTATCTTCTGCAATGTTTTACATTTCATTTATTAATTTAATTAAGGTATTTCCCTATGTATTATCTTCTGCAATGTTTTACATTTCATTTATTAATTTAATTATAATATTTCCCTATGTATTATCGTCTGCAATGTTTTATATTTCATGCAGTAATTAATTTAGTTATAATATTTCCCTATGTATTATCGTCTGCAATGTTTTACATTTCATTTATTAATTTAATTATAATATTTCCCCATGTATTATCGTCTGCAATGTTTTACATTTCATGCATTAATTAATTCGCAACTCCAGAGCTCGAATACGCTACCTTGCGGTGATTAACAATACTAAAGAAAAAGGTAAAACATTCTATTTCACGTGTTTTCTTTGGGGTAAATTACAGGCTTCAGACAGTTTGTGGGGTAATTTAATTTCAGAAGAATAGAAAAGAAAGCTTCCCACAAACACGATGAAAAATTTCTGTCATTAACTAAGCGTCAAAGCAAGTTATTAGTTACTGCATTTGTTTGTTTTACCTTTTTCATCCGCCATTAGACAGTGGCTGCAGCGCCCCCTATAGTTTATTGGAGTTGCGAATTTAGTTATAATATTTCCCTATGTATTATCTTCTGCAATGTTTTACATTTCATTTATTAATTTAATTAAGTTATTTCCCTATGTATTATCTTCTGCAATGTTTTACATTTCATTTATTAATTTAATTATAATATTTTCCTATGTATTATCGTCTGCAATATTTTACATTTCATGCAGTAATTAATTTAGTTATAATATTTCCCTATGTATTATCGTCTGCAATGTTTTACATTTCATTTATTAATTTAATTATAATATTTCCCTATGTATTATCGTCTGCAATGTTTTACATTTCATGCAGTAATTAATTTAGTTATAATATTTCCCTATGTATTATCGTCTGCAATGTTTTACATTTCATTTATTAATTTAATTATGATATTTCCCTATGTATTATCTTCTGCAATGTTTTACATTTCATGCAGTAATTAATTTAGTTATAATATTTCCCTATGTATTATCGTCTGCAATGTTTTACATTTCATGCATTAATTAATTCGCAACTCCAGAGCTCGAATACGCTACCTTGCGGTGATTAACAATACTAAAGAAAAAGGTAAAACATTCTATTTCACGTGTTTTCTTTGGGGTAAATTACAGGCTTCAGACAGTTTGTGGGGTAATTTAATTTCAGAAGAATAGAAAAGAAAGCTTCCCACAAACACGATGAAAAATTTCTGTCATTAACTAAGCGTCAAAGCAAGTTATTAGTTACTGCATTTGTTTGTTTTACCTTTTTCATCCGCCATTAGACAGTGGCTGCAGCGCCCCCTATAGTTTATTGGAGTTGCGAATTTAGTTATAATATTTCCCTATGTATTATCTTCTGCAATGTTTTACATTTCATGCATTAATTTAATTAAGTTATTTCCCTATGTATTATCTTCTGCAATGTTTTACATTTCATTTATTAATTTAATTATAATATTTTCCTATGTATTATCGTCTGCAATGTTTTACATTTCATGCAGTAATTAATTTAGTTATAATATTTCCCTATGTATTATCGTCTGCAATGTTTTACATTTCATTTATTAATTTAATTATAATATTTCCCTATGTATTATCGTCTGCAATGTTTTACATTTCATGCAGTAATTAATTTAGTTATAATATTTCCCTATGTATTATCGTCTGCAATGTTTTACATTTCATTTATTAATTTAATTATGATATTTCCCTATGTATTATCTTCTGCAATGTTTTACATTTCATGCAGTAATTAATTTAGTTATAATATTTCCCTATGTATTATCGTCTGCAATGTTTTACATTTCATGCATTAATTAATTCGCAACTCCAGAGCTCGAATACGCTACCTTGCGGTGATTAACAATACTAAAGAAAAAGGTAAAACATTCTATTTCACGTGTTTTCTTTGGGGTAAATTACAGGCTTCAGACAGTTTGTGGGGTAATTTAATTTCAGAAGAATAGAAAAGAAAGCTTCCCACAAACACGATGAAAAATGACTGTCATTCACTAAGCGTCAAAGCAAGTTATTAGTTACTGCATTTGTTTGTTTTACCTTTTTCATCCGCCATTAGACAGTGGCTGCAGCGCCCCCTATAGTTTATTGGAGTTGCGAATTTAGTTATAATATTTCCCTATGTATTATCTTCTGCAATGTTTTACATTTCATGCATTAATTAATTTAGTTATAATATTTCCCTACGTATTATCTTCTGCAATGTTTTACATTTCATTTATTAATTTAATTATAGTATTTCCCTATGTATTATCTTCTGCAATGTTTTACATTTCATTTATTAATTTAATTATAGTATTTCCCTATGTATTATCTTCTGCAATGTTTTACATTTCATTTATTAATTTAATCATAATATTTTCTTATGTATTATCGTCTGTAATGTTTTATATTTCTCGTATTATTTAATTATATTATCGTGTATTCTATCTATTGGCTTTTGGCTACGACAAAGGAAATTAGATAGAATAGTTGAAATGTTTTGATGGAATGTGGTCATTTTTCTCGCCCGTTGTTGGAGGAGAATATAGTTTGTATTTTAAGTAATCTTTATCTTTACTAATAATAAAGCTGAAAATCTGTCTGTCAGGATCTCTGTGACGCGCATAGCGCCTAGACCGTTCGTCCGATTTTCATGAAATTTGGCACAAAGTTGGTTTGTAGCATGGGGGTGTGCACCTCGAAGCGATTTTTCGGAAATTCGATCTGGTTCCTTTTCTATTCCAATTTTAAAAACAAAATTATCGTAAGATGGACGAGTAAATTACGAAATTATCATAAGGTGGAACCGTAACATGGGAACAAGCCAATTGGCGAGATACGAAATTATCATAACGTGGAACCCTAACATGGGTACAAGCCAATTGGCGAGAAAATTCACCATTCATTATTTGTAAATATACAGGCGAACCAAAAGACCTTTTAATTTTTCTGTTACGGGCAAAGCCGTGCGGGTACCACTAGTTGTAAATAAAAGTTTTTTTTTCTTAAATATCAAGGTTTGGATTCAAGCGTCACAAATGTATATTTATAAATTACAGTTTAACCTGTTTGGAAAATTGCAACATTGGAAAAAACTTTTTTATTGATAAAAAATCCTTTATTTTTAAACCATGAAAAAAATTTTTTATACAATTTCATATTCCAATTTTAAGAACATTTTACCGAGCAAATTATCATAACAAGGATGAGCAAACTGCCATTACACGAGCGAGAAAAATAAACTTAGCATATTCGCGAGAAATTCATCATCCATTATCTGTGCACATACAGGCGAACCAAATGACCTTTCAACTTTCTACTACGGGCAAAGCCGTGCGGGTAACGCTAGTAATAATAATACTTCTGCTTTTTGTTATACTCTCTTGATGTACATGTTCTTAATGGTTGTTTGCAACTTTTGAAATTAATCGCTCATTTGAAAAGAAAGTTTTGTAGAAATGAGGAACTGGGTCAGTGAAACCCGCCCTTCCCTTCAAACCCTCGTTTATTTCTGAGTAAATTCAATAGGCTTTGGATTTGCTGATAGCCGAATCAAACGCAAGAAAAATGACCCACTGTAAGGATTTTCAAGTAACAGAACATCTTTGGCTTTGTTATATGTCATCCATTTAATCATGATAAACGACAGAAGTAGCATGTCCCCATTTAAGGTGTCACTGTACCTTTCAAACTATTTCTTTTAATTTATATAAACTTTATATTTCTTTGAAACCATAACATCCATACGTATTTCGTAATCAATAATTTATTTTCAAAATTTAAAAATATTTCCTACTTTTTTCTGAAAATTCAAAAAATTGAGGAAAATTTCAACTTTTTAAAATCTTTAAGGATTTTTTATTCTTGCACTCATTTAAAAAACGTTTTTGGCAAAACGATCACTATAATCATCTCTAAAAATCTGTGCATTCATTTGCTTATGAGTTCATTAGAAAATTTTCTGTGATTCATTATGTAAAAAATCAAAGTTTTTTTTAAAAAAATTTGGTTTTTAAAGGTTTAACAAGCTCTAAACATTTGAGTCATTTATAAAATGCTTATCCAATGCACCGTTTTGTCAAATAAGTTATCCCAATTGCAAAAAGTATTACTTTAAAGCTGTATCTTTAATAGAAAAAAAATCCTTAGGGATTCTAATGACATGAAATCACAAAAATACCATCATCGAGAAAAAGCAATTTGAAGTTTTTCTTTTGCATAAGAACACATAGGGAGCATGGCCTAAAATCACTCATAACTTTTTAAATATTTGAACTAAAGCATTGAAACTTTTCCCCTGTGTTCAGAATAGTTTTTTGGTTTGAAATATGCAAGACATTTTTTTTTTTTGATCGTTTCATCATTTTTGAGGTACTGTAAACCCTTAACATGCAAAACCTCTATTTTCTTAACCGTTAGGTAAGTTTTAGATTTAAAAGAAAAAATAAAATGTATTTTGTAATTGTGTGCATAAACAGTGAAAGTAGTAACTAAATTTATAAAAAAAATTAATCTGAGGTCTCCCTCACACGTTTTGTGAGATAGGTGGAACTAACAGATACACATCAGTCACCACACACACACCTCTCATAACCAAAATTTTTAAAAAATAGATTCATTTAATAAATATTCTTGAAAATGAATGCTTTGACTTTTTTTTTTCCAATTCTCTATTATTTTTGCTACTATTACTAATTTTTATTGACCTGTTACCTTTTCTCGAATAGAATTACACTGATTTATTGTTTATGAACTCATCCAGCATAGCTTTTAGTTATGAGCAAACTTAAAGTAATTGATTTTTCTTGGCTGATTGTAATTGGCCGATTACGGCCGATCACCGATTACACCCGGCAAATCGGTTCATCTTTATCTTTACTAATAATAAAGCTGAAAGTCTCTCTGTCCGGAGAATGTCTGTAGGATGTCTGGATCTCTGTGACGCGCATAGCACCAAGACCGTTCGGCTTATTTTCATGAAATTCGGCACAAAGTTAGTTTGTAGCATGGGAGTGTGCACCTTGAAGCGATTTTTCGAAAATTCGATGTGGTTCCTTTTCTATTCCAATTTTAAGAACAAAATTATCATAAGATGGACGAGTAAATTACGAAATTATCATAACGTGGAACCGTAACATGGGTACAAGCCAATTGGCGAGAAAATTCACCATATATTATTTGTAAATATACAGGTGAACCAAAAGACCTTTTAATTTTTCGATTACGGGCAAAGCCGTGCGGGTACCACTAGTCTCTAATAAACAATAAAAAAAATGTAACTACTTTAATACAAACTCGAAAGAAATACACCACAGAAAATAAAATGGAAGTAATTAAATGTTCTTTGAGTTTTTCCGGTACCATTTGACACACAAGGTGGTAGCAGTAGCAGTCCGTAGTTCGGGGACTGGTGACCACTGCCTTAGGTTACACGAAAATCCATTAGGGGCTCGGGGTTGTAATTGTCTGAATATTTTATTTACTTCATGTTAAGGAATAGAGTCATTCCCAGTCAAGTGACCTAGGGATCCCCACTCGACCATCTCAGGGATTTGGATGAAATTGAATTGGATAGAGATGCCTTTGAAACTAATCTATGCAAATTTTCAGCTTCCTAGATGCAAATCCTGAAGATCTAGGATCTCTGAAAAATGTGATCCAAGATGGCGGATTAGCTTTTGGTGCCAAATTGCCAAGTTCACAGAAAATTTTATTACACAGGAAGCCTGAAATTTTAGGCACTTTAAGTATGTTCGACCGTTAGTATATTCAAGTACTTTTGTGAATTTGAGCTCGTTAGATTTTGTGTAGCATGCGCGTGAACTTACGAAAAAGCGCGATGGGAAATTTTTTTCCTGAATTTTAAGTTGTCATCAATTCTGAACAAAAATAAGTCAAATGTTTGTACTGTGTGATTCCATTGTAAAAATGCTTGTTTTTAATGGGTTACAGTTACAGAGCTTAAATATCTATTTTCTAGAAGATATTGTGATTCAAAGTGGCTATCAAAACCGTTCGAGTGAAAATTAGCCCATTTTCAAATCGCTATAGCTCAAGTTAGTCACCTTGCATCTTCTTTTCCTTTATACCATTAGAAAGAGCACATTTTTTCCTTTCAAAATAAGTTTTTTTTTTTGATGGTGTTCTTTCGAATAAGGATAAAAAAACGAGCTTAAACTTATATTTGTTGTAACGAATTGCCTTGTTACATGTCAGATTACGTGACATTTTATAACACTGGAAGCCTGAAATTTTAGAAGCTTTAAGTACATTTGGTTGTCAACATGTTCCAGTATTTTTATGAATTTCAGTTCATTAACTTTTGTGTAGCACGTATGCGAAGTCTTGACAAAACGCAGGAGAGGAACTTTTTCCTGGATTTTGGAATGTCACCAATTTTAAACAAAAATGATTCAAATGCTCGAACTTCGTAATTCTATTGTCAATATGCATGTTTTTGATGGGTTATAGTTTCAGAGCGTAAATATTGATTTTCTAAGAGATATTGGCATCCAAAGTGGCTATCAAAATAGTTCACATGAAGAATAGCCAGTTTTTAATGCCCTGTAGATCAAGTTTGTCCCCTTGCATCTTCTTTTCGCTGTTACCATGAGATAGAACATATTTTTTCCGATAAAAATAATTTTTCTTTTCGATGGTGTTCTTTCAGATAAGCGGGAAAAAAAATGAGCCTGAAATGCTATTTGTCGTTAGCGAGAAAATCTCGTTCTCCAATAAAGAATGGTGAATGCCGTGAAAACCGACTAAGAGGGATTTTGCAACTGTTATAAGTCAGAAATAGTTTTTTATACATTATATTAGTACGCAATCGATTCGAATAAAAATAAAAGTTATTTATGCCCATAAAATTAAAAGATCATGCTAAAATTCATGATCTATAAGTTATATTAAAGTTTTCTGTATCAAATATATTACCGAAATTCGGAGCAGAGGAAAAATATTAATAACGAGAAATTAAAATGTATGGTTTTCAAATTTTTACTGAGATATCCCAATGGTGTTGTTTATGGAAATCATGCTGGTGCAACTAAACTAATTGTTCCCATTTGACAGCCTCTAAACATAATTCAGGCTGTCTTCCCTAACTTTTCCACGTTTTCCTGGATTTTTTCATACGGATGGCATAAAATTTCAATGTGTCGAACGGTTGACATATTTTTTGAAAACACCATTAAAAAGTTTCAAATTAAATTCATATAAAACATTTATCAATGATTTATACTAATTTCTTACTTTATTTTAAATTCATAACCAAATTCGATTTTTTTCGAAGGAAAAAACGAAAAAAGAAAAGAGAATGAAAAAGAAAAAAAGAAACAGCTTCAATACCCAATTTCTATGCTGCAAATGTCTTTTGATAGAAAAATTTAAATTGAAATATGTATACATTTTGAGAGAGATAATTTTTTGCCTTAAATAAAAGCACTAAAAAAATAAGAAATGATTAAATAACCTCTGTTCTACAAACAGTGTCAACAAGAGAAACTCTCACAAATTCAACATTGTCTCTCTTACTGTTATTACAAAACAATCGAGTTAAAGAATAAACAAATAAAAAATCCATCTTTTCCCCAGGAATTAAAACTTTCCCAGACTTTTCGAGTTTTATCAGCTGCATAAAAAACTTTCCTGATCTTTAATTTTAGAAGCTGAAACTTGCCCTGACTTTTCCAATTTTACCGGGCGTCTGAAAATTATCCCCGACTTTTTTTTCTGACACGAAACCTTTCCCCGACTTTTCCATTTATCCAAGGAAATTTTGATTTTTTTTCTGAAACAAACTTTCCACGACTTTTCTGACTTTTCTTCTATTTTTATAAAATTTCTGACTTTTTAGAAATTGAATATATATATATATTTCTTGACTTTATTTCAGAAATTAAAATTTTTCATGGCAATATTTTCCCGTCCACAGGGCCATGTCAGCCTAACCGAAAACAAGGGGCCATCCCTTGAGGGAGAGGGGCTCGTCTTGGAATCAGATTAGTATAAAATTGACAAGTTTTATTGGAAGGGGGGGGGGGGCGGTCCAACGACCAGACTAAGTAGCCCACCTTGGCTCTCGGCGGCCCTACCTGTCAATACCCTTTAGGTTTTCCGAGTGTTTGTTTTTTAACCCCTTCAGACCTGGTGTCCGGTATACCCGACATACACTTTAAACAGCTGCTAATCATTTAATAATTGATTTAATTACTTGATTTTTTTGTAGTTGACTCTTTACATTCTACGTATTATAATCTGTGAAATAATTTTTCGTTTTGGGATTGACAACACTGACATATAAAGATTGAGAGATAGAGAGTGGCTCATTTTTCCAACCATGGATTTTCATCTGAAAAGCGAGGTTTTTTTCCCGGTTTTTTAAAAAATATCTAATCTTTAATTCATCGTTTCAAACGATTATATTATGTTTTATTATTGTTTAAACAACATTTTATAATGAAGTTTGTTCGGTATTCTATCGTTTTTGTATATGAAATATTGATTTCAAAAATATAAGTCCGGAATATTGGACGTGCCATAACTCTTTTAATTTTTCTCCTACAAACTCAAAATTTTGTCTAGAAGATACCCTTTACCATAGTACACTGTGTACCAAATATCAACATTTTTGGTCCAATATTTCATAATTCCTAACTGAAGGGGTTAACCCTATGACACTCTGGTTATTTTTTCTTTGAAACACAAACACAAGGGGCTTTTCCCAAATCAAAGGCAGATTACTCACATAGGGTTGCTGGTGTTCCAGTGCATGTGGATGAGCTTCTTAGATGTCACATGATACGGTACCATCCAAGTGATGCCAATAACACAAAAAAACAAAACCACCGCACGTGACGTCATATCGACGTAATCACCGGCGCACTGCGCACGCTGAGCACACACACCGCGCACCTTTCCACACTTTTAGCGATCTGAACTACCGTGCACACCTCCGGTTAGCGCTGACACCAAGACAGCTATGTGGATTACCATCTCCTATCCTTCCATCTGTCTTTTCCCTTCTTAATTTTTCCCTTTGCTTATTCTTTTATTTCAAGATTTCCCTCCCGACGCGTCAATGTGGTCTACCTCTTTTTCCCTTGTTTAGTTTTTTTATATTTTCACCTCACTTTGTTATTGTTGTTTTTTCCGAAGACGAGTAGAAGCGTTAGCCGGCTAACCGGTCCTGTAGAAAGAGTTTTTTTGTTTTTTGTTCTTCCATTGAGCGAATAAAAAACGGATTGAATAAAACGAAGGTGAGCGCCATCTATCGACTTTTATTGAGGTAAATGTAGAGATTCTTTAAGGGGGTCCGGGACACAAAAATCGTCGAATTTTGCAATTTTTTTTATCATGTGAAAAATTACTCCGTGTTTTTCTGCTTAAGAGGACGTTTGAATCTTGTTTCTATCTTAAATAGAACGAAAGATATAATTATTTTTGTTTCATGCACATAGCTAATGTGTACTTAACTTGAAAACTTTAAACGCGTTTTTCTCCATGATGCAATTTTTCCCGATATCTTGCATTCAAACTCTTATAAGTCAGGAACCGATAAAGATAAAGTAATGAAACTTGGAGCATGTCTTTTTCAAACAGTTTACTTTAAATTTTATTCGGCGAATTTGAAGAAAAAAAAACGTTTACTGCAAAAATTATGATTTTTTTTTTAAAAAGTATTTTTGAATTTTCCGAAATTTTTCTTCAAATACTTTTTATTTTTTATTGAATCATTATTTTTAAAATCGCCGAATAAAAATTAAAGCTTAGATATTTGTGCGTAATTTATTTTTAAAAAAATTGAAAATTGAACAAGAATATTTTGAGTTATAACAATTTAAAGCAACCCCATTTTTTTAAAAAAACTAATTAAATTTAAATAAAAAATTTTTTTTTTCATATTTATGTCATGATTTTGCTTATTAAATAAATGATGAATCAGTTCAAAAAATTTCAAAACTCTAAAGTACATAATAAAAAATTTTTCAACGGATCCGGTGCGACTTCTTCCAACTTTCTTGAAAGGACGACACAGTTCTTGATAAAAACACAGGAGCTTTATTTACACTATGTACAGGAGAAATCGTTAACAACTGCTAAATTAATCATCAGCAATTAAGCAAATATCACACAACACCGTAAACTCAACGGTGACACACGTATTTACTTCCAAATACGAAAACAACACAGCGAAATGCCTCGCAATAAACAGAGCTAATACACTCTCTGAACAAATTCTCAATCGAAACTAAACTCTTTATCATGCGTAACGCTTTTTATACACACCGAAAGAGAACTCTCAAATATTTCACAAGATTCCAAACGCTTCTCGAAAATATTAGACCGTTATCAAATTTTATCAATGAACAAAAAAAGAAATAGGGGGGTCGTATACTTTAGCCGAATGTATAGGGGTTGTATATTCATTACGGGAAACTATTTACAGGTTACGTTACTACAATAATTACTATTTACAGAATTTGTAACAATATCGTTTCTTGTCAAGGTACCAGCGCCCACAAAGTAGGCCAGGGTGCCTACCGGTCAGGGCCGCCAAGAACCAAGGCGGCCCTCTTCAGATGCACAGGGGGGAGAAACGACACATGTTGGCCCGAGCCCGAGCCTGAAAGCGGCCCAAGACTTTTAAAATGAGGGGAGAAATTTTGTTGGGTAAACAATATGGATGGTAGGGGGACGTGCACAGGGGGTGGGGGGGAAAGGACACATGTTGGCCCGAGCCGAGCCTGAAAGAGACCCAAGACTTTTAAAATGAGGGGAGAAATTTTGTTGGGTAAACAATATGGGAGGTAGGGGGACGTGCACAGGGGGTGGGGGGGAAAGGACACCTGTTGGCCCGGGCCCGAGCCTGAAACTGGCCCAAGACGTTTAAAATGAGGGGAGAAATTTTGTTGGGTAAACAATATGGATGTTAGGGAGACGTTCACAGGGGGGAGAAACGACACATGTTGGCCCGAGCCGAGCCTGAAAGAGACCCAAGACTTTTAAAATGAGGGGAGAAATTTTGTTGGGTAAACAATATGGGAGGTAGGGGGACGTGCACAGGGGTTGGGGGGGAAAGGACACCTGTTGGCCCGGGCCCGAGCCTGAAACTGGCCCAAGACGTTTAAAATGAGGGGAGAAATTTTGTTGGGTAAACAATATGGATGTTAGGGAGACGTGCACAGGGGGGAGAAACGACACATGTTGGCCCGGGCCGAGCCTGAAAGAGACCCAAGACTTAAACAATTTGGATGGTAGGGGGACGTGCACAGGGGGTGGGGGGGGGGGGGGAAGGACACCTGTTGGCCCGGGCCCGAGCCTGAAACTGGCCCAAGACGTTTAAAATGAGGGGAGAAATTTTGTTGGGTAAACAATATGGATGGTAGGGGGACGTGCACGGGGGGGGGGGAGGACAACTGTTGGCCCAGGCCCGAGCCTCAAAGGTGCCAGAGATTTTTGAAATGAGGGATGAAATATGTGTAGGGATGTAAGGTAAACAATATGGAGGGCAATATGGAGTCATTTGTGACAGGTCCCAAAATTTCTGTGCACGCCCCTGCGTCTGTAACTGACACTGCGATTCTGATACGGTTCCCCATTGGCCGGGGCCCCTAGTTTCCGACTAGGCTGGCATGGTCTCTCGCTGGCCCTGCCATTGGGGCGTGCTTGGGTGGGGAGGGGGGGGGGGGTAGTTTTTGGCAACTATGAAGCGTGAGAAATGCGGCCTATGAGGTGTAGCTACGATGAATATATAATAATAATAATAATAATAAATAAAATTCAAGAAAACCAGAGATTCGGTTAAAATAGTTTAATAATTGAGGTCAACGATATTTTTTCACATAAGAAAAATCCTCAAACTAATTTTCTTGAATCATCTTCAAATCTTTCATTTCCGAAGTTTTCCTTTTAAACTAAATTGAAATTTCCGATTGTATGACATTTCTTCCACTTTTTTTACCTCTTATATTCAACTTTATGTTTTCCAGGGCGAACAGATGTTTTTCCTTTCCAGTGTGAGTTAATATTGGTGGCAACGCGATCCGCCTTCTGATCATACTTTTTCACCCCATGATGTGCGTGTTTGCAGGGCCCGATTAAGATATCAGGGGGCCCTAGGCCATGTGCTTTTTCGGGGCCCCTGTGTAGTCCACCCTTACAATTTTAGAAAGTGGTGAAAACAGTTTTAGATATTGGTTAAATAAAAGTAGCCATTTGGGGGCCCCTAAAAAGTGGGGGCCCTAGGCCACGGCCTAGTTTGGCCTATTCAGTAATCAGGCCCTGCGTGTTTGATTCCATTCAGAGGGAGCTGACACCTCCTAGAATTCATTAATTCCAATTCCTCCAATCCCCCCCCCCCCCCTGGTTTAACAGATGATCGAAAACCACCTGTTTTGTGTATTTTTTGCCGTGACATCCACAATGAAAAGTAAAGCATATATAGTGTTCAAAAATACAGCCGAACCTCCATATATCGAACTTCCTCATACCAAAATTTTCTATGTATCGAAATCCCAGCAAATTTCTATGTTCGTTGCATAGAAAAATTGTTTCTATACATCGAAAAAATCTCTATATATCGATTTTTTTTCGAGACATTCGTAGATTTTTTTTTCCACTTTATACTGTTTGTCTCATGAAAAAGGAAGGTTAGGGGAGGAAATTATGTTTACTTAAGTTTGCTACGAAACTCATAAGGAATCTGGGATTAAGGGGTGTGTAGATAGGTCGTTGTTTCGTTCTGGAGTTCTTAAATTCCCTCAAGTTTATTTCAAATCTAAGTTGTAACCAGTAACATAGTAAAATCAGTTTCAAGTTCTCCCTTTTGTTCTGTTGATTATCATTCCTAGTCTTTTTAGCTTCAGTAAAAATCATTCAAGTTAGGAAGAATGATTTCTTACTTTTCTTTCGATTACATTGTCAAAACGAAACCCCCCTCATGTTGCGAATCAAGTTAATTGCAGAAGAATGAAGATGTATGTATGAAGGCGCAAAAATGTCATTTCTGTTATTTTTTTAATTATTGAGCAATCACGATTGCTTATTGTTCTCATTTGACTGTTTTTGGCGTTACGCTGATTTTTCCCACCGCCACCCTCCGCACCATCACCGTGCACCGGCTGGCTCCTCACGATGCTGCTCCTCTAGCGAAAGCCGTCTCCAGGTTGCATCCATGTCCTACACACACGCGCATACATACGCAGCTACACACACACACGCACGCACGCACGTACACACACACAAACACATACACACACATACACACATACAAACACTTACACACACGCATACATACAGACACCCACACATACGCACACACACACATACACAACTACCTACACATTCATGCATGCACACAGACACAAACACATATGCCTACACACACATACACATACCCCCCCCCACACACATTCATACACACACATACACATAACCCGTACACACAAACACACACACACACGCACGTACACACACACAAACACATACACACATACAAACACTTACACACACGCATACATACAGACACCCACACATACACACACACACACACATACACAACTACCCACACATTCATGCATGCACACAGACACAATTACATATGCCTACACACACATACACATACCCCCCACACACATTCATACACACACATACACATAACCCGTACACACAAACACACACACACACGCACGCACGTACACACACACAAACACATACACACATACAAGCACTTACACACACGCATACATACAGACACCCACACATACACACACACACATACACAACTACCCACACATTCATGCATGCACACAGACACAAACACATATGCCTACACACACATACACATACCCCCCCACACACATTCATACACACACATACACATAACCCGTACACACAAACACACACGCCTACATACACACATTCGTGATTGCGAAAAACATAATTTGAATTCAAGATGTCAAAATTCAAATTATTTTTTTTTTAACTTTTATTTAATCCGACGCTCGTATCAATTTGAAATTGGGTTTCATACACGTAAATTAGCTTTAATTTTAATGTTTTAGGAGACTTTTAGGCTAAAATAAGATCGTTTCTATAGATCGAATTTTTTTCCTACAATTTGCTACTTCGATACATGGAGGTCCGACTGTATATAATTCGTGTACCATACATTCTTTTCTACGTTTTACGAGGAACCAGGGCAAATGATTTACGAGTCAAACAACATGTTTCACTCGATGCTTTTGTTTGCGACTTATTTAATTTGTATGTACATAACGATGGCAAAGTTACTTAAAATATACCACCACAGTTATTCCATCCGAGAACTGCAGTTTCGTGCTTTCATGCACTCATCATCCCGGAATAGGAATAACTGAGCTGGTGGCGAAAATCCTCTTAAGGGAGCCAAGAGAGCCAAACAAACTGGTAGCTAAAGTAGAATTAGCACTCTAGATGAGTGACCGCAGACAATGGTGCGGTTCAACTCGAAGATTGATGGCAAGGCATGGTATTTTGTAGTAAGTTACCGCCCCTATGCCAGGGCTAAGGCAGAATTACTTAAAATATACCATATAGGTGGTATATTTTAAGTAATTCTGCCTTAGCTCTGGCTTAGGGGCGGTAACTTACTACAAAAAAAAAAAAATAAATAAATAAATAAAATAAAAAAAAAATGGCAAAGTTATCACATTTAAAGACTGCAGTTTCGTCCTTGTTGTGGACTCAACAACCTGGAATAGTCAATAACCAAGCTGGAGGCCGAAACTGCAGTCTCTGGATGCGATAACCGGACTCTCGGTATATTGCATGTAGTTCTGCCTTAGCCCTTGCTTAAAGGCGGTAACTTACTAAAGTATGCGTGAAATACACCGCCAGCTCAGTCATTTCCAGCCGAGGACTGCAGTTTCGTGCTTATTAGCACTCATCAGCCCAGCATAGGAAAGTGACTGAACTGGAGATGGAAAATCTCTTAAGGAAGCCAAAAGTGCGAAACAAACTGGTGGCTAATATAGAATTAGCAGACCAGACGAGTGACCGAAGCAATGGTTCGGTTCAACTCGAAGATTGAATGCAAGGCAACGGTATATTCAGTAATTTACCGCCAAATTAGCCAGGGCTAAAGCAGAAATACGTGAAATACACCGCCAGCTCAGTCATTTCCAGCCGAGGGCTGCAGTTTCGCGCTTATTAGCACTCATCAGCCCGGCATAGGAAAGTGACTGAACTGGAGATGGAAAACTCCATGTTTTCCATCTCCAAATTACTGAATAAATTTACTAAAGTATGGTTTCCTCGTAAGATGAGATTTCAACTAATCACTTTCTATAAACTGAAAGGTCAGGTGAAAGCCCACCCTATTAAAAAGAAAATCAAAAGTTTGCCGTACAAGACTCATAGGACCATTTGTAATTTATGCCTCTGAAACATGACCATTGAAAGACATACCTTTACTTTTCACTCCAGAGTCCCCCGTACCTATACCACTATTTGTGGCTCGACCAGTTAGATGGAAGACTGAAGACAGCTCTGATTTTTTGATCCAGACCAGGAACCGATCATTCCCTGGTCCAGCATCCCCAGAGGTATCG
>NW_026558209.1:1705356-1839318 GCF_026930045.1 Uloborus diversus
TGAACGAGTTTTTGTTTCTCATTTTTATTTCCTTTTACAAAAAAAAAAAAGTATTGTATTCGCAAAAAAAATTTCACTCGAAAATCGGCCTTCATTTCCATTTTTCTCACCCCCGAATGAATGTTGAGTTTTTTTTTCGACCCGACCACACGTACATATGTACCTAAGAACGTATAGACGCCCGAAATATCCATTTTGAAGTTTCCCGAGTTAATTACAACGAGTTTTCTCGTGACGTCTATATGTACGTATGTGTGTATGTATCTCGCATAACTCAAAAACGGTATGTCCTAGAAAGTTCAAATTTGGTACGTGGACTCCTAGTGGGATCTAGTTGTGCACCTTCCATTTTAGTTGCATTCAAATGTTCCTAAGGGGGTCTTTTGCCCCTTTTTGGGGGGAAATCAATGTTAATTTCGATGTAAACTCAAGTGGTATTATAATTTGGCGAACACTTGGCGATATATCGCCAGTCTTTTGGTCGCCAAGTTTTGTTGCCAACTTGGCGACAAATTTGGCGATTTTTTTTTTATTTTTTTTTTAAAATTTGGTTTCGATTTGGCCACTGTTAGTGATATTTAGAGAATAAACTATTGAATCACATTAAAATTGCTAGAAATAGGAAAATGACATTAAATTAGAGTAAAAGGAAGTCATGTGATGCACACATCACCTCGTTTTTTTTTTTTTTCACCTCTTTTTAGCTTCCTGCTTCATTGATCATGACCCCAACCGTAAATCTGCGGTGCAACTTCCATGGTGCAATTTTAAACTAGTATGTTGTGGCCATTACGAAACTTTCTTCTATATTTTTCTTTTTTTTTCTGATCCCTCCCCATGCTTAACGAGGAAGCAATATTCCAAACAAAAACAAAATTAAACATGCAAAAACTTGACGACCATCCCAATGTCTGAATTATGGCAAAAGCAGAGCAAAGAGCGAAAATTGAAAGTTATTTTAAAAGCCTTGCTTGAATTAATTACAAATATTTTATTTGTTAACAAACATAAGATGGCAACAGTTAAAAATTTTAAATCATTGAGATAATATTTCCGATCATTTCCATTCAATTAAAATCACGAGAAATACGCAGACGACAATCTATTACGATTTATCTTTCTTATTGTTGCATTAATAAAGCTATTTTTATTCAAAAAAAAAAAAAAAAAAATTAACACCTCTTGGAGCGATTGGCGTCAAAATTGAACCAAAGCCTGTTTACGTATGGATTCACATATATTCCAAATTTCAACCAGAACGTAGCATTACTTCTAGAGATAGGGCACTCACAATGGAAAAAAAGAACGGGCGATTGCGCTACCCCCTTTTTAGCTGTTGACACCAAAATAAAATCAGCTCTTATACCCACTAAGGACTACTTGCCGATAAATTTTTCCTTCATTCTGTTCATTATTTCTTGAGATACAGCAGTCACAATTGACGACAAAAAACGTTCTATAGCTAAACCCCGTTTGAGTTATTGACACCAAAATTGAATCAGCACCTGTTCCTGTTAATGGCAACATATGGACCAAATTTTGTCTGATTCCGCCAGTTAGTTCCTGAGGAATAGCAAGCACGCGTAACTCGAAAAACGTCCCATTGCTCCACCCCCCTTGGAGGAATTCGCGCCAAAAGCCAATGGGCACAAGTTAACATAGGGGCACATATGTGTACCAAATTTCGTTCGATTTCATGCGGTAGTTTTTGCTGTAGAGCGGCCACAAAAAACTGGTCACACACAGACGTGACACACATACACACACACATACATACACACACACAGACAGACATTTTCCAAAAATAGTCGAAATGGACTCAGCACACCTCAAAACGCTCGAATCCGTCAAAATTCGAAATTCGAAAATTTGCACGAATTCAATACTTTCTTCTATATATTAGATATAGAAGAAAGTAAAAATACAGTATGACCCCTATTTAGCGATAGTAAAGGGACTGGAAACAGTTATCGTGAACTCAAGGATATCGTTAAATTCGGGAGCATAGACATTCAATGAAGTCAGATTTGGAACAGTGAAATATATCATGAAATTGAGGAAATCGTTGAATCGGATATCGATAATTCGAAGTTATACTGTAGTTCTTACGTTGAAAACAAACGTCCTTTTTTTTTGAGCAATCAGGATTTCTTATTGCTTTCATTTGACTGTTTTGATGTCCTATGATTTTATTTCCCCCCCGCCAGCACTCTCTGTAGCACCACCGTCGACCAACTCCTCACGATGCTGCTCCTCTAGCGAAAACCGTCTTTAGGTTTCGTCAATATCCTACACTTACACGCATACATATACGCACCTGCACACACATATACATATATACACCTACACACACACACACATACATACACCTACACACATACACACACTTACACACTCACATACACATAACTACCCACACAATCATGCCTGCACACAGACACAAACACATATGCCCACATACACCCCCCCCACACACACCTACATACATACACACAACTACCCACACACTCATGCCTGCACACAGGCACAAACACACATGCCTACACACATACACATACCCCCTACACACAAACACACATACCCCCCTACACACAAACAGATACCCCACACACACAAACACACACGCCCATATACACACACACACTCGCGATTGCGAAAAACATAATTTGAATTCAAAATGACAAAATTCAAATTTTTTTTTTTTTTTTTTTGAAGAAGGTGATTTTGAAAAACACAATCGCTGGAAAATTTCAACAGAATTATGCCTTATTAGTTTTCTAAAAAATTTCGGCTAAATCACAGATTTATGGAGTAGATTAGCTGCCTGGGTCAATGCATACCTTTTCGCTTTGATGTTCAGCTCTATAATTACAGTATACTTCGAATTAACGATACCCGATTTAACGATTTCCGCAATTTCATGATATATTTCACTGGTCCAGATCTGAATTTATTGAATGTCTATGCTCCTGAATTTAACGATATCCTTGAGTTCACGATAACTTTTTCCAGTCCCTTGACAATCGTTAAATAGGGGTTATATTGTAAATGGAACGTTTTTTAACTTGAGATGAATAAATTACATCCACGAAATATTTTATATTTTCATCTTAATCACCCTACTAAAAATCCACAATGAAGAAGAAAAGGATATTCATGCAATCAAGGTTTCTCCTTTTTTCATAATTATTTTGCTGCTGATTGTTTGAATAAAGTTGGAGGTGCCCCCCTAAGAACAAGGGCGCACCTAAATATCGCGGAGATCCCCCCCCCCCCAAAAAAAAGCAAAAGCCCCCCAAATGAGAAAAATACTAGTGGTACCCGCATGGCTTTGCCAGTAGTAGAAAATTGAAAGGTCTTTTGGTTCGCCTGTATATTTACAAGTAATGTATGGTGAATTTCTCGCCTATTGGCTTGCCCATGTCACGGTTCCACGTCATGATAACTTGGTAATTTACTCGTCCATCTTATAATAATTTTGCAAGGGAAAACGTTCTTAAAATTTAAACAGAAAAAGAACAAAATCGAATTTTCGAAAAATCGCTTCGAGGTGCACACCTCCATGCTACAAACTAACTTTGTGCCGAATTTCATGAAAATTCGCCAAACGGTTTAGGCGCTATGCGCGTCATAGAGAGACATCCGGATAGATATCCCGACAAAATTTGAGCTTTGTTATTAGTAAAGATTGTTGAACGATGGTACGAAAAGGAAAAGACGTTGTTTAGTCAAAATCGTGAAGTTTATACGCAATTTACACCACTTCCAAAAATTTCTAATCTAAAATACAATCTAAAAGCAAATTCATTACCGAAAATTGAAGACAGTGGCGAAATTCCATTAAAGACCGCACTGTCTTCGGGCGATTCGAGATCCCTGTATTTCCTGTGTAATCAACAGAAACCCATTTCCAGGGTGATGGGAAATTAAATGCAATTCGTCACGACAGGTCTCAAGTCTGACTGAGTATATATTAACCTTCGGGCTACTCCAATGTGTCATTTGCCAGCCCCTCATTTGCTAATGAAAGTATTAAACATTGCTTTTAGACTGTTCATCTCAATATTCATTATTTTGTAATGATAAACATATACTATGGGATTTCAACTCTCATCTGTTTGCCGTTATTATTACAGAGCAGCTGCCTTGTCGAAAGGAAAAATTTTGATCTAGAGATTCTTCTATACATTTCAGAAGAAAAATGGTATTGAAAAAAATATTCATAATGGTAGTAATCAGTGGGGCAGCAAAGGGGGGGGAACACCCCCAGAGCCATTTGTTTTAACTTAAATGAAAATTCTAATAGTTTATGCATATGAAAGGACCGTTTCGATCAAAAAAACTTTCTTCAGAAGGTATTTTTGATCAAAAAATCCCCTTTAGAAGATATTTTTCATCAAAAAATCCCCTTTAAAAGGTATTTTTGATCAAAAAATCCCCTTTAAAAGGTATTTTTGATCAAAAAATTCCCTTTAGAAGGTATTTTTGATCAAAAAATCCCCTTTAAAAGGTATTTTTGATCAAAAAATCCGCTTTAGAAGGTATTTTTGATCAAAAAATCCCCTTTAGGGGGTATTTTTCATCAAAAATCCCACTCCAGAATGTTTTTTTGCTAAAAAGAAAACCTTCTTCAGAAGGTATTTTTAATCAAAAAATCCCCTTTAGAAGGTATTTTTCATCAAAAATCCCCCATCAGAATGTATTTTTGCTAAAAAAAAAACCCTCCGTGAGGTATTTTTGATTAAAAAAAAAACCCCCAACCAGAAGGTAATTTTGATCAAAACCCCCCTCCAGTGGTAGTAATAAATGATACCTTTAAAAAAAGTATTTATTAAATAACTTTACCAGACATGAACGAAAAATGCAAGCATTTGAAAAGCATCCCCCTCCCTTACTTCAGACTTGTTTCAAAGCTTCAATAAACAGATTATAGCTTCTGCAGACTTTCATTTGTTTGTTTCTTTCATCATTTATTTATTTCATTTTACGATCGTTCATTTTTTTAAATTTATTTATTTTTTTAGTTTTGTCCTTATTTATTATTTAAGTAATTTACTTCTGCCATTATAGACTGCATAATAAACTTACATTAAAATATTTTCTAATAAATGACTGAATTTTTCAAATATATAAATCTAAAAAGTAATTTGGAAAATAAAAAAATTAGGGAAAGTGAGAGAGAAAGATACACACAAAGCTATATCTTACTATATTACAAAAATGTTCTGTTCAGGAATTTGTGAGTATGTGTGTGAGTGTGCGATGTCCAAATAAATCCACAGCACTTACTTCGGACCATGTGAGGCTTGGCATCTACAAGCGTTTTTAATTTTTTTCTATGAACTTAAGCTCAATTTGTACATAAGTTGCCTAGATAGGGGTGAAAAAATTCTCGAACAACTTAACATTGAAAAATTTGAAAGTGCCATTGAAAAAGAGAATTTCAAAGAGTAGCAATGTTGCCAGATGGTCAAATCCGGATTTCCCCAATTCCCTTCCAACTTTCCCCAAAAAGAGATGTTTTATGTCAAAATTCCCCAAATTCGAAAATTATTTTTCCACTAACATTTTCATAAAATGAATCGACTTCCTCTGATCTTTTTGTCTCTAGAAATTTTTTTTTCCCTAAAATAGCCAAATTTTCTTAAAAAATTCCCCAACATTTTTTTCTTCCCATTTTCGCTTTTTTTTTTTTTTTTGTCTTCTTTATCTTTTAACTTTTTTATTTTTACTAATAATAAAGCTGAAAGTTTCTCTGTCCGGATCTCTCTCTCTCTGTCAGGATCTCGGTGACGCGCATAGCACCTAGACCGTTCGACCGATTTTCATGAAGTTTGGCAAAGAATTAGTTTGTAGCATGGGGGTGTGCACTTTTAAGCGATTTTTCGAAAATTCGATTTTGTTCTTTTTTCATTCCAATTTTAAGAACATTTTCCCGAGCAAAATTATCATAATGTGGAACCATAGCATAATATTCCACATAATGCGAAATGCAAATTCCATAAAGTTGAGCAAACCTAAACCAACGCTGTTTGATACAAACAATGTAACTACCAGATGACAAGACGCGACTTTCATTACAATTTTTTTCCCCCCGAGGTTTATTTCCCCCAGGTTTTCCCCAAGAAAAAAAATTTTCCCCAAAGAATTCCCCTCAAAACCCATTTCCCTAAAATTTCCCCAGAGAGCACCAAATTTCCCCCAAATGGGGAAATTTCCCCCAATCTGGCAACACTGAAGAGTAGATATATATTTTCTGTTATGCTGTGTGTGTGTGTGTGTGAGACAGAGAGAGGGAGAGTAGCATTTTGAAATGCAGAAAAAATTGTAGTAATTAACGCTTTTGAAACAGAAAAACAGAGTTTAAAAAATACGCCATGTGTAAATCAAGGGGAAAACTTCGTTAAACTGATCTAAACAATAGTTTTCTATATCAGTCCGTATCGACGTTGTGCCTCGAAAATCCACTAAGAGGAGCAAATCTTTTTTGTTTTAACATTTTTACTGATTCAGGGGAAATTTTTCATCTTGGGAAAACATAATTAGGTATTTAAATTTGCACAACTTATCAATACTTTCAAGCGAAACATAATTCTAAAGCATAAGGAACTGTAACAGTTTAAAAGTCAACTAATTTGCATAAAATTAAAAATTTGAATTTTGACATCTGGAATTCGAATTAGGTTTTTCGCAATCACGAGTGTGTGTATGTAAGCGTGTGTGTGTCCAGGTATGAGTGTGTGGGTAGTTGTGTGCATGTGTGTGTAGGCATATGTGTTTGTGTCTGTGTGCAGGCATGAGTGTGCGAGTAGTGGTGTGTGGGTGTGTGTGCATGTGTAGGTGTCTGTATGTATACGTGCGTGTATGTGTTTGTGTATGTGTGTAGGTGTATGTATGTGTGTGTATGCGTTTGTTTGTACGTGCGTGTATGTATGCGTGTAAGTGTAGCATATGGATGCAACCTGGAGACTGTTTTCGCTATAGGAGCAGCATCGTGAGGAGCCGGTCGACGGGGTGATGCCGTAGAGGGTGCTGGCGGGAAAATAAAATCATAGCACATCAAAACAGTCAAATGAAAGCAATAAGCAATCGTGATTGCTCAAAAAAATTAAGGATATTTTAAATCTTAGTTAAATTATTGATGGAATTTAATATCGTACATGGTGGGGTAAAGCTTGACCGCAGAGAGATGGTGGATGACCTTGAACTTCCCTTGAAGCGAAAACATCTGTACCATTTGTAATAGGTAGAATCAGCTAGAAAGCGACGCGTAATAAAGGTGCGCTCTCACTGATCCCATCAATTAGAAAAGAATAACTAACAACCTATTACAAATGATATAATTAACATTTCAGGTTCAAGGTCATCCACCATCTCTCCGTGGTCAAGCTTTAATTGAGCACTTAACTACGACTAAAGTCACATACGTAGTTGTGTGGTCTGTTCACACCACTACATACGTACGTGTGTAACCCTACATTTAGCGCCGATTTTAAATAAGAACGAACTCGTTGCTTGATTACATGCAATGATAAAAAAAATTTACTTTTTCATTCAACAATGCTTTAAGAACTGCAATTTGCATCTGTGCTTTTTCGTTAGACCAGAAATTACTCAAAACCGAAAATATCCTTTTACCATAGCATTACAACCGAGTAAACACGTCGTACATTTAACAATTATGTGATGGGACTCTGTGGTTATGAGATAGAAGCTTCGCCCTGATTGCCGGAAGTCGTGGGTTCGATTCCCACCGGAGCCCTGGGTGTTTTTTCTCTCTTTGTGATAAAATTATCAAAGGCGCTCTCTTTCTGGTATTGTCTTCTATGTTAATACACAGAATTTTAACCTATCTTGACTGTGGCTTTTATGTATATCTTCATAGTGATGATTAACTGTGACAAAACAATACTAAAACGAAAGTTAGAAGAGGAAGTTGATTGAAATTATTGGAAGTTTTTTTATCTGGAAATTACATTGCAATAAAAGAAAGCAAAGAGCAGAGGAAAAAAAAAAAAAACTTTAGCGATGTAAAATTTTCACGAAATGCTATCATTAATGAGTCTTGAACTGCTGTCATGCTAGCACACATAATTTAATCTCAGCTTCAGGGCAATTACTTTACGCGTGAGCTAGCTCATACATAGAGGGGTAACTTATTAAATTACCAAAAACATGAATATCATACAATCCATCGCCTCTTCGGTAGTTATCTCGAATCGAAGCTGAGCTGGGGGGACAAATTGCCTGATCGAGAATTTGATACCCTTACGTGTCTGTAAATTGTACGGAGGTTGCGCGCACATGCAGAAGCCCTAAGGGAGAGCGGAAAAAAAGAAAAGTTCTGTGGTTGCTAAACCTGGGTACAGCGGTCCAAGGTGGTGCATATATGTTCTAGGGGGGCAAGAGGGGCTCGAGCCCCCCCCCCCCCTTGGAAATTAGAACTTTCTTGCTTTTAGAACTTTTTTCTTTGCAAAAATATAAAAATGTTTCTTCTCCAGCCATTAATAAATAAGCAATTTAAAATGTCAAATTTTAATGACTCTAATGTGTCCTGAAATCTGCCTAAACGGGGAAAATATCCTGCTAAGTCATGGTTAAAATTTCTGAGCCCCCCCCCCTTCTTATAATTTTGAATATGGGCGCCCATGTATATGTGATAACTGAAAAAAATCGCTCTATCTTACCCGGAAGTGAGCTGTTGTCGGCGAAAATGAGTAAACAGGGTATCGGATGGAGGGAACAGTAGGGCAAGCGAACGAAAAGTTCTGATCGCTCGATAGGAGTCCGACCTCCGAAGAGATTCGATAAGGGAAGGCAAAAAAGCATTCTTTTTTATTCGTTTTTGTTTATTTGTAGTCCTAACGTCCCTTATTCGAAAATTTTGGAAACTGTTTTTGCCAGGACTGTGGAGTCGGAGCCGAAATCGAGGAGTCGATCAGAGTTTGGGGTGAAGGAGTCGGACTGATTTTGGTGCAAAGGTGTTGGAATCGTCTGTTACTGGTCCAACACCCCAGTAACAGACACCGACAATGCTGATGACATCCAATAACAGATAGGATGAGGAAATGATGAGTCATGGACAAAATTCCATTTTTCTATGCAAAATGTGCAAAACTTCATAATTTTTAGAACTAAAACCATATTAAATTCAAATGAACATGAAACACCGGCAGACCTCGTAGTGGCTGTTCATCACCTTTCACCACTGCCGTGTAAATACCAACTGGCTCATAAAATTCCCTCTGACAACACTAAATGGTTGCACCGTATTCGTGGGTTAACATCATTAATTATTTATTTGATTAGTAACATCAGTTTTACCCACCTAAGATTCCTTATTTAAATCCAAACTTACAACTATCTGTTGCTGGAACGGCACCAGTAACCCTTGTCTGTTACTGGTGCCGTCAATATTTTCATTACAACCCGATAGTATAGACACGACCCGGACAAGATGTAGCTCGCGGATCGTATGTTGTAGACAGGGCCGACGAGAGGCCATTTCATCCTGAGGGGCCCGTCTCTTGAGGGGGGTCCGGCTCGGAACCTGACTAGCATAAATTTGGCATAAATTAAAAAAGTTTTAAGGGTAGATTGAGTCCGGCGATCAAACTGATAAGAGGCCTGCCTTGGCTCTCGGCGTCCCTGGTTGTAGACATTTGATCTATTTGCTAAAAAAATGTTGACACATATTTTCTCAATTATCTTTCCCTTTTTTATTTTTAGATCTCTTTTTTTATTTTATCTTTTTTTTTTAAATATTTTTTATTTAAGTTTTTCTTATAAATATTTCTTTATTTATTTTTTAAACTATTTTTAAATTTAAATTATTAATATTTTATACGCCAATTACATGCACATACACACAAACTAAATAAATACATAAATGAAACATAATATAGACAGAATAAAATAAAATAAATAATTTAAATAAAAAGAAATCAATAAATAAATTTGAATAAATAAAGTAAAAAAAATTAGAAAAAAATCCCCCCAAAAATTTTGATGGCGCCAACTTGCGCCATAATCCCCCCCCCCTCCCTGTGGGCACCTCTGGTGTAAAATTCCACTACTTATGCTTTCGGTTTGAAACTTTTTACGAAGGAAAAACCTGCACTATCCAAGATCTTTTGTCGCAATGCTCAGAACACCAACTAAGCAAGATCATGCTCTTATCTTCCAAGGATCTCCATTTGATAGCCTGCAGCGTGTCTCTAAAGCTTTACAAAAGTTTTAAATATCCAATTCCACCCTAAGCCCAATATTTGTTGGCCTGCCCCCTGGTGAGACGAGGCACCAAGAGCTCATTGAAGAGCCTTATGGCAGCCCGGAGAATGCCTCCATAAAACATAATTACGGAGAAATATATGTTCTCTTGTGCCCTAACCTTTACCGACATCTCATAAGGTGCTGCCAATTCTGAGGAGGAAGAAGAAATTAAACAAAAAAGATTAAAAAAGAAAGATGTCACATAAAACAAGCTTAGCGACAAAAGAGGACGACGTTGGAAAGGGATGGCTTTATTTTTATTTTATTTTATTTTTTATTTGTTTATTTATTATATTTTTATTTATTTTATTTATTTATTTATTTATTTATTTATTTATTTATTTTTTTTGCCTCCACATTTTATACGAGGGACGTTTTTAAAGTAAGGTCTGTTTTGAAATAAAAAAAGAACGAGAACAGATAAAGCAAAGAAATTTATTGCAAAAAAATCTACCACCCTTACGCTACATTTCGACATTGCCCACGTGATTTTCCAAGCATTTGTCATAGCGTGGTACAGGTTTTTTGTATTCCTATTCGTAGAAAATTGCCGCTTGTGTAGTCAACCATGGGGTAACATGTTCTCTGAGCTCATTATTGCTGTTGCGCCACAGACCACTTAGGAAAGACTGTAGATGCCGAAACAAATGAAAGTTGCTGCGAGCAAGGGGGGGGGGCAAACCCAGAGGATGTTCAAAAACGTCCCAGTCAAAGCCCTGCAAGAGTCCTCATGGTCGTCTACACAGGCGGCAAATTTGTACGAATAGGTATACAAAAACATGTACCCCGCTATGACAAATGCTCGGAAAATCACTGGAGCAATATCAAAATATAGCGTAAGGGTGGTAGATTTTTGTGCAATAAATGTCTTTGCTCTATCTATACTCGTTCTTTTTTTATTTCTAAACGGACCTTATTTTTAAAACAAGCCTCGTACGTTTCCAGACAACTAGGAATAGTTTTTTGAGCCTCCCGGGGATAGTTTGGGGTCTTTACATGCTATTCAAAAAGCTTGATTAATCGATATGGTGGAATGATGTGTGAATAGTAATCGATTTGGTGATTGATTATTTTATTGTGAATACGACGAAGCAGATTTGTGGTATGCTTAAGATAACTATCTGATGCGTAAACTGCAAACAAATCGATTTGGTGATTGATTATTTTATTGTGAATACGACGAAGCAGATTTGTGGTATGTTTAAGATAACTATCTGATGCGTAAACTGCAAACAAACAAGATGCGATTGCCGTCAATCCTGGAAAAAATGAAACTTGTTTTGAATTCTTGATGCGAAATATAGCTTTAAGCTTTTGCAATATGCAAATTTATGCTTTAATAATATGTTTAAGTTAAGACAAGGGCACCCCGATGGGAAGCTACTGTTAGTCATCGATGTATGTTTGCGGAAATCATATTTATATTATGAAAATTTGATATGCATATTTGAATAAAAGTTTTGTTCAACAATGGTCTGATCAGCAATGAATTTCCAATTGAAGGCTCACCTAAATTTTGGCAGGAAATGAGTTAAAAACAATTATATTTCGTGTTCTAATTACCTTGGAACATTGGAACAAATTTTGTCTGATGCAGAAAAATTAAAGGTTTTTGTAGATATTTTAAAATAATTTTTGCGAGCATTTTTTAATGTATTTTTTAAAAATTTCCTTTTTCACATTGTTGGATTTGCGCCAAAATATTGATTAAAATTGGAGGAAACTAACAATTAAAAGAGTAAATTGATTAATTTGATTATAGAATATTGCATTGTCATCGGGTTTGAGGGCGCGTGCCAAATTTCAAAAGAATCCGATCGCAGGAAGTGGGCGTAATTTGAGCTGCAAGATTCCGTTACAAGATACATACATACATACATACAGGTGAAGCAAATAAAAGTGTGTTAATAAAAATAGGAAAGATTGGTGCTTCATGTTAAACTTTCATTACTTCTCAGCTCGATAGGTTGATTTAGCACCCCTTGAAAAGGATAGGCTGACTTATCCGACATTTTGGTTCCAAGACAGCTTTGGATCCAATCTTGTTTCTAGTGTTTGTTAATACGTTATAATGTTCACTGGTTGCTATGTCGTAAATAAATTGATGGTAAGTTGAGTAAAATGTTACTAAAAATAAAACCTAGAAAGTTAACTTTGTTTACAAATTCAAAAAAAGTGTATCGGGAAATGTTTACTGTAATGAATCTCATCTTCACGCTTTATTTGTTTAAATAAAGTCATCTTCTTTTACAGAATAAAATAAACATCAATCAGGCAACAACATTTAAAGCTTGGATACCAGTTTTCTGCAACGAGGCTTTTATACAAGTTCTAATTTTGTCCCCCGACAATTTCGGAACCAAAATGTCGGATAAGTCAGCTCCCCTTTTTAGTGGCCTTAGGTTGATTGACTAGTATTTGGAAAAAGGTTGCCACGAATGTAATTATAACTTTGGTCGCCTAATTAGTACCATTTTGAAGAAACATCTTATGCATATTACTTAAAAAAAGAATTATATCACTAGTTCAAGACAAATGAGTTTGCGCACTCGTGCAGCCAAAATTGAGTTTCTGGATGTGGGGGGGTGGGGGTGAAAGTCCTCACTAGTATATAAACTACTGTATCGAAATTGGTACTGAGTGTTTGAACCAAAAGGCTCTGGGGGGGGGGGGGGGTCTGACCACAATTTCCCCATGGTTTCAATTCTATATTTATGTTTCCAGGCTTTATTAGTTATTATGCTCTTATTCTAGGGACAGGATAAACGATATTTTACTACATAATGAATAATTTTTGCAAAAACATCACTTTTTCTGTTCAAAAGGCATAAAATTTTATGAATGAAAATGTCTTGAATGTTTTTTTTTTTTTTTTACAGTGACGCGGAATTAGGAAAACGGAAACTGTGCAAACAATGAGCAAAATAAGTGGAGGGCGAATCGGGGGGGGGGGGCGATCCCCACACTGTTTTCATCATCAAAGATTGCCTCAATGTTTATATTTCAATTTTAAAACATTCTGGGTGAGGTTACCCGAACATTACCGTCACCAAATACTGTTTAAATTGTCAATTTTAGTGCTTCAACTTTGAAATTTTTTCCGGGAGAAAATCCTCGGCGTACTCTCTCTTTTCTTTAAGATCAAAGATGATCTAAATTTGCGCTATAAAGACCCCAGTCTAAGGGGAAAAATTCAGGAAGAACCCCCCCCCCCCCAAGATAGCTTAAAACTGCGCTTTTAAGACTCCAATTTAGAAAAAAAATTAATTCGAATTTTGACATCTTGAATTCAAATTATGTTTTTCGCAATCACGAGTGTGTGTATGTAGGCGTGTATGTTTGTGTGTAGGGGTATGTGTGTGTAGGCATGTGTATTTGTGTCTGTGTGCTGGCATAAATGTGTGGGTAGTTGTGTGTATGAATGTGCATGTGGGGGGGGGGGTATGTGTATGTGCGTGTAGGCATGAATGTGTGGGTAGTTGTGTGTATGTGTTTGTGTATGTGTGTAGATGTATGTGTATGTGTGTAGGTGTATGTTTGTGTGCGCGTGTGTGTGTAGAACATGGATGCAACCTGGAGACGGCTTTCGCTATAGGAGCAGCATCGTGAGGAGCCCGTCGACGGTGATGGTGCGGAGGGTGGCGGTGGGAAGAATCAAAGGAACGTCAAAAACAGTCAAATGAGAACAACAAGCAATCGTGATTGCTCAAAAAAAAAATCCGCAGTTCTTTTCCTGATGTTTCGAAAGGAAGTTGAAGACTGAGTTCTTAGGATTTCATTAGTTCAAAAAAAAAAAAAAAAAAAAAAAAAAAAAACGGGTGAACTTCCGGACCCTATCGTTCCTCCTTCTGACATAACTTTTTAAAGGGCGTCCAGAAAATGTTTTAAATTTTGCAAAATTTTTGGGAGAGAACCCCAAACCCCTCGCTCGAAGTTTACTAAAGATGCTTTAATTTGCATCTTTAAGAGACATCAGTTTTACGACTTTTTTCCGGGAAGAGGATTCCTGACCCAAAAACCCATTCCCCACCCCTTTACCAAAAACAGTCCATATTTCTTCGTTTTTATTATGATTATTATTAATTAGATTTTATATAAAAAAAAAACATTACGACAACAACCCCAGAAACTCCTTGACAAAACTCTGCTAAAACGACGTTTTTAAAACTAAAATGGGGTTGTTTCCAAAATTTAAAAAATATTTTTTTCTGAAAGAACATGCTTAAAAATATAAGATATGACCATTTTTGTAAATAATTTGTTTAAGTTTGATATTTTCAAAAAATTACTTAAACCGGTGGGCTTTCATTGTTTACGCTTCTGCCGATGAAATCACAAATGATGAATTGTCATTCAGTGTTGCCATTCACAGAGCAAAATATTTAATTCGCATCTTTACTCACGTGTATTAGCAACTATAGGGTTGATAGCCAGCGTAGATTGCAATATTTTATTCGCTTCTTGATTATCATAACGTGGAATCGCGGAAAAAAGATGCGGCAAAGTGCATCATTTGTGACGTCATCAAGACCACGCCTTGTTTGAAAAATCTGACATTTTAAAAAATTAATTAAAAAATAACTGTTGGGAAAATGAAAATATTTTCTGGGTACATTATTTTTTTTTTTTTTTCTTGCTTATTCTATCAATTTCAGTGACAAAAAGTACTACTTTCGACTGAAGGAAATAATCCCATTCCAAAACATTTACGCGAGAGAACATCAAAAGCCCCCCCCCCCCCCCTCTAGTCACTCAAGGTGGCCTGAAATAGTCTTTGACTTCCTTAAAAAAATTTGGCCCCCGCACTTACAAGCCCCACTCGCCACCTCTGAGCAAAATTGTGACATGAATTTTCATAAACAGTCAAGTTTCAACTATTGCGCTATTGTGGAGGAAGAATAAATTATGAATATTACGTCGGAGCAGCAGAGATCACTGTCAAAGCAGATTAGAGAGGAGCATCTGCGATTAAAACCCCTCTTCCGGGAAAATCGCTTCGAGAATAAATTATGAATATTACGTCGGAGCAGCAGAGATCACTGTCAAAGCAGATTAGAGAGGAGCATCTGCGATTAAAACCCCTCTTCCGGGAAAATCGCTTCGAGAATAAATTATGAATATTACGTCGGAGCAGCAGAGATCACTGTCAAAGCAGATTAGAGAGGGGCATCTGCGATTAAAATCCCTTTTCCAGGAAAATCGCTGAAGAAACCCGAGGAAAGCTGAAATCGCAGTGACAGACGATTGGGATATTATAAGGGGTGCATTGGTACGGATTGACCACGTAAACCGTCGCCAGGGAATCCCTATCAAGTCTCATCAAAACCCTTTATTAAGAGTCAGTGGCGTATCTAGTACGGGTGAGATCCGAGGCGGTAATTTGGAGTGTCGCCTCCCCCCCCCCCGCACACAAACATAAAAGAAAACAAAATAAAATTTTATGTATATTAGCTGTATCCGACGCGCGTTGCTACGCCAACAAAAAATACATCATTATACTGATTTTCATGAAAATCGGTTGAACGGGGCAGAAGTTGCTACTCTGCAGTGCCACCTGGTGGCGAGTGGCCTCAATGAGCATATTATGCACCTTCTCCGTGGAAAAATACATATATATAGCAATTTTCATAATAATCGGTCCAGGTATCGAGTGAAGCCGTGACTATACTCAAATTTTGTACTCACGCAGTTTGCAAGATCAATCCATCGCTAAAAATATCAAATAGAAAAAGTTTTAAATCCCCCCGTTGCATGAAAAGCCATAAAACAATAAAGAAAGAATTTATTTGTTCAAACTCAAGAAAAATGGCAACTTCTTATCAATGAGATCTTTCACGCGAATTCATTTCTGCAGCCGATCATTTTATTCGTATTTATCCAATGGATTGTGACTTAAATTGGAATAAAAAAGGAACCATCGATCGGGTTTTTTTCGAACTGGTCTATAAACATTCCCAGTACCAAAAATAACAAACGGTGAAAGTTTCAGCCAAATCTATATTATATATCTTGCACGACAAATACATTTACCTTCCACCCTACTGCATTTATGAAATATTCCAGGCCATAGGGAGCGAACTTGTTTAGCGTGTTGGCGCAATGTTTTTGTTTTAGAAATAGTGTTCTTTGTAATTCCAAGTGTCATTTTAGTAATCCTTGTTGTAACAAATGATTTTATGGTACGTTTAAATTTCCATAAATACCATTTATACGCTGCATAAATTAGATAAATTGCTTCTTTTTTCATTTTAATTGTCTATCATTAGTTTATTTATAGAATACCTATATATATATATATATATATAGTTATTTCATTTTAGATAAATTGTTTATTTTACACTTTAACTGTCTCTCATTAGTTAATTTATAGAATACCTAGTTATTTCGTGGAATAACTAGTTAAAGTGTCAAATTAATAACATATTACACACTTTAACGGACACGATCCGTTATTTCATGGAATAACTAGATATTCTATAAAATAACTGCATCATATACTTTAACGGCAACATACGAGTATACATGAAAACATGAAATACATACAATTTTCAGAAACAACTAAAGGGTGTCCCAAAACTAACGCAAGATTTGAATTTGCCGCCATTTTTGCAATAAATTGTGGGCAATCTTGAAAAAAGGACAATTTGGCAGCTGAGGGTCTAGTGTTATTACAAATGGAGCGTTTTCGATTCTATAATGCGTTTTCATTATCGAACAATTATTTGAAAAATAATGAAAGTTTGGGCGGGTCAATCAGTTTACTGTTATTGGCGTTCGATATCGCAATTAGGTAATGCGCAGGTGGTTGTGGGATTGCTGACATTGACGTTTGACTTCAAATAACCCCATAGGGAGAAGTCTAATGATGTAAAATCACACGATCCAGCGTACAAGTCATATCACCGAAACGAGAGAGTACACGAACAGGAAATTCCTTATGCAGTGATTGAATTGTTTCGCTGGCTGTATAATAGCATAACACTCCATTTCTACTAACCCTAAACTCCCAGCTGTCAAATTGTTCTTTTTCCGTGGCTGCCAACCATTCACAGCAAAAATTGTGGCAAATTCAAATCTTGCGTTAATTTTGGGACACCCTTTACATTTGTGTTGTAACGAAATTTTAAGTTGGCTAATGTCCAAAAAGACAAATACAAGGGGAGGGGGGTCCGGGGTTTTCCCTCAAAAATTTTTCAAATTTGTAGTCCCAAAAATGGGTTTTAGTTTCATATGTCTCAAAAATCTTGCAATCCCACTTTGGGTGTCACCCCCCCAGACGGTGTCACCTCTCCCCCCCCCCCCCCGTAGCGACGCCACTGCAAGAGTTTAGGTCTCTTACACCCGAGGCGGTAAGTTGAATCAACCCTTTCGGAAAAGTTGCTGTCAACTAGCGGACTGGCGTCTTTCGCCGTTTTTACACGAGGTAACTCAGTTGAATCAGGTTTCCTTCTAATAAGCCGAATTCATTGTAGCAGCTGCTCCCCAACGCTGTTTAAACTGAATCGAGTGACTCCCCGATGCGTTTTTTACTTCCTTTTACAAAAAAAAGGAAGTATTGTATTCGTGAAAAAAAAATTCACTCAAAAATCGGCCTTCATTTCCATTTTTCTCACCCCCGAATGAATGTTGAGGTTTTTTTTTTTTCGATCCGACCACGCGTGGATATATGCCTAGGAACGTACAGACACCCGAAATATCCATTTTGACGATCCCCGAATTAATTACAACGAGTTTTCTCGAGACGTCTGCATGTACATATGTGCGCATGTATGTCGCATAACTCAAGAACAGAATGTCCTAGAAAGTTTAAATTTGGTACGTAGACTCCTAGTGGGGTCTAGTTGTGCACCTCAACTTTTGGTTGCATTCGGATGCTCCTAAGGGGGTCTTTTGCCCCTTTTTGGGGGGAAGTCATTGTGAATTTCAATGCAAACTCAAGTGGTGTTATAATTTGTCGAACACTTGGCGATATATCGCCAGTCTTTTGGTCGCCAAGTTTTGTCGCCAACTTGGCGATAAATTTGGCGATTTTTTTTTTAAATTTGGTTTTACTTTGTCTGTTGGTGATATTTAGAGAGTAAAGAATTGAATCACATTAAAACTGCCAATAATAGGGAAATGACATTAAATTGGAGCAAAAGGAAGTCATGTGATGCACACATCCGCTCGTTTAACTCATCGGGATGAGAATGGTAGTGGCACATGTGCCTGATGAGTTGACTGTCGTGTGAAGGGTGCCGAGCGATTCCTCTGCATTTCTACCTGCACTGTTAAAACTACAGGATGCATTCGGCACCTTTCAGGGGAGAAACGCTTGTTCACCAGCGGCACCCAATACGGAGCCGAAATCGCACCTCTAAATAGGGTGAAAAACAGGCACCTTTTAAAAAATAGACAGCGGGAGTGAAAAAAGGGTCCTTCGGAGAGAGAAATGGCACCCTTACTATAGGTCCTCCTCCCCCCTCCCCCGTATTGTGTGCGTTTTTGAATACAGTTGTGTACTTTTTTTTTTTTAGTTTTGTTTTGATTTATGATATTCTACGTTTTGGACATTTTTCACATTGAACTGGGTATTGGAAATTATTAAAACATGTAATTACAGCATTTGATCATATTTCAGAGTTTTCAACATAGTTAAGAAGTGCTCATAGCGTTAATTCATCTGATCGTGCTCTAACTCAGTGTTTCTCAACCTCTTTTGACCCACGGGCGCGGTAAAAGCAAATGAAAAACTTTGCGGACCGGTGAAATCTTTATCGTTTTCTTAAAGAATCATAAAATAAATAATATGAATAATAACTCTGGGGTCGTTAAAAAACATGTGAAAAAATTCAGGATTCTGATGGGTTTTTTTTAACAAAAAGTAATGTTAAAAATTAATAAAACAATAAATATCTACCCCTTCACTTGTATCAAAGATCTGTCACAAATACGTTATAATTTAAAAACGAGTAATTATTTAAAACATGTGAGAAATTATACATTTACTAAAACTTGACGTATTCCGAAAATGAAGCATAGCTGTACTTATGGATTATTTACATGATGAGCCAAAAATATTCAGGGATATTACAATTACGGAAAAACAAAATCGTTTCATAAACGTTAATCAAGAGTAACAAAATAAAATGCACATAAAGTTTTTCAACAGTTAAATAAAAAACCAAAAGAAAGTTCTAACGCTATCGAGGAACGCTAACAGGAAATGATTCTAACACTTGAATGAAAAAGCAAAAAAAAAAGCAAAAAAGAGCTAGACTGAGAGAGATTTTTTTTTTTCGCTAGCTTTCTGTTATAATCTACGAAGCACAAGAAACATTTTTATTAAGGTTCTTTTGGTGACTAATAAAAGCTGCTTATCGAGTATTCAAGAAAATAATGACAGATATTTTTAGTAGCGTTTTGAATGATGGAAATTTCACGATAGTAACGGTAAACGGGAACGAGAAGACTAACGGTTACTGAAAAGCAATAAATGCACTTTTAAACACTTAACTATGTTTGAAAGCCCTAAAAGCTACAAAGTGATCAAAAGCTGTACTTACTTGTAATTTCGGATAATTAATCCTAGAAAAGTTGGGTTTTAATCCAATAGTGTACTTCATTCAATGTGAAAGACACACAAACGCAATCATCATTTGTCCGCCATATTGAGGTGGTTGAATGTATGTCTAAGGCAAAAAGCGCATGCGCGATGAGTCTTTCTGCGATTGCATGCTGTTTTGGCTCCTCTGCTCTATTTTCTGGCCTGCGTTGCACCTTCAGGCACTATGCTTTCACCTTAGAGGGAATATTTTACTCGTCTGGAACCCCTGGTTTTAACAGTGTGGTTACGCATCCTGATAATCTGGATCAGGGGTTGCTCGGCGCCTGATCTGGATCAGAAAACAGAGCACTCTTCAGGATCTTATCCAACCGGTTAACCCACGTATGGTGATAGGTACGGGGGATCCTAAAGTGTAATGAAATGTCAACAACTTACAGGGATGGGATGGGGTGGAGGGAAAGTTATATGGTTTTGTTCAATATGCTTTTAGATATAAGAACTTTTTTGCAACATGATGTATTTAGTTTAGTACTGTAGGGAAAATATAAAGTGTGTGCGTCAATCAACGCGGCTTTTGTACACATATTGATGTATATGTACACTTTTTGAACCTGTCAGTCTCACAGTAACGTCAATGAATAACGTCGCATGCAGTAATAGGTAAGATTATTCAGTCACTCTCTTAAATTATCCAATAAGCTACTGCCCAAAAGCCAGGGCAGAACTACATGTAATATACCGCCAACCCGGATATCACAACCAGAGGTCTCGATATAAGGTCACCCCTCGGGACTTCACGAAACCGACCTTATAAGCGGGTTGACCTTATAACCGATTCATATATATTCATTGATAAACTAGAGGACCCGACAGACGTTGTTCTGTTCAAACTTTGTAAATTGAAAAGTTGAAAATTTCAATAAACTGTCAAGTATTTGAACCGTTTTGTTGAAGAAAATAAGTAAATAGAAAATATTTTATGCTGCTTGGTGTCAGAATGCTTATATTTATTGCAACTTGATTTATCTAGTGCCCACTGATCAGTTGTTTTATCCACTATTTTTTCTCGCGTACTTGAAAGATCTTCATAGATTGTATGGTTTGTTCCTTCAGACATACAAAAAGAATAAAAATAATCCTCAGATATTAAGTATAAAAAACTAACTACCCATCTAGAAAAAACGGGAAATCCCGCTGCAACGTCCCCCATAAGAAAAAGAATAAAACAATCGAATGGATATCGTTTTAAAAAAATGATAAAGATAAAAACAGTACCCTGAATAAGCGAAAATCACCCCTACCCCCTTCAGATGTAAAATAAACACGTTCTTCAACTAAAATGACTAAACACTCTTTAAAAACCAAAAAAGCAATTCTTTGCAATTTAAAATATTTCACCAAATGAACAAAAAATACAATCAATTACATTAACAGTAGTTTTAAAATGTAAACAAATGATCACGCAACTATATTGTTTATAGCCAAAGTCGCCAAGCCACCACGTTACTGTAATCCAGCTGATCAGTGAACGAAGCGAACTCTTTCCGATTAGCGGTCCCATCTTTTGAACGAAAACTTCATATATTTGCCTAATTTGTTCTTTCCACCAAAGATAAAAATCTTCCACTGCAGTGATCTTGTGTGTACAGAACTACCTTGTAATTTATCTGAACAAAAATAAAATTTGTTTCGTCTTCAAATTCCACCATCTTTTCCTTTAATAATGTGCTGATTGGTGCCAAAACTCAGATGGACTTGAACTAGATTTGTTATGTACGGTACTTTCCGATCATTTGGTTAGGAAAACCTAAAGCACCGATCCGGTCACATGGTTTAACTACGACGAAAAACACGCGTTTTGCGTGAACCTAGTGAAAAAAATCCGATTTCTTCCAGTACTTTACTTTGAAATATATCACTGGGCCTAAAATCGTTGCTTTCAAGAAATGAAGGCTTCCCTCTCTCTCTCTCATTATCACAGTAGGAAATTTCATTACTAAAAGCAGAGAAAACTTTCTTATTGTCCTTTGGCAACGCGTTAAATATTTATTTCAGTACTCGCTCAACAATAGGTTAAAATAAATATTAATCATTTGAGAGATATAACCTTCCAATGTTTAAATTAATTAATTAATTAACAAAAACGTTTCCGATTCGATCCATCGCGCTTCGAAACCATGCTTGCCACAACTTAATTACACACAAAAAATTTGATCAAAATCGGTCCAGCCGTTTAAAAGCCTTATGGTGACAAACGTCCGCACAGAAGATTTTTATATATTAAGATACACATTTAATTCAATAAATCACTTTAAAATTTAATACGTTCAAAACTATCAGTTAATTAGGTTATTAAAGTTAAATTGATTTGAACCAATTTAAATTTTTGGAACCAATAAAAAATTTTGAAATTATTTTTTTAAAACATTCATTAAGAGTAAAGCTGTATTCAAATATCCTCAAGCAAATTATTCTAATTATTTTCTGAAAATTTCTTTAGCTTCTCATGACTGGTAAAAGAGTGCAATATGTACACGTTGAGTGCCTGCATTACTGCTTCATATTTTAGCATCACTGTCGTAATGCTTACTTGCTACTGCATTCTGTGCACTACCTGCTACGTTAATAGGAAAAACGACTTTTCACTTTTTAAGGATCGTATATCGCGGTGAATTCTTGGAAGTGAATCTGTTAGGCACTGAAATCATTCAAAGAAATCTGACAAAAGTGACCTTATAAGCGATTAATGTATTATGACCTGACCGTATATCCGATAATACATGACATAGAATTCATATTCCGTGAGCCGGGACTTTAAAAGAAAAGTGACCTTATATGCGGGGTGACCTTATAAGCGGGTGATCCTATATCGAGGTCGGACTGTACATATATTCAAAAGGCTTGAAATATTTCGGTGGAGTAGTGACTTCTAATAACTTTTTTTTAAAAATATGTTATGATTGTTAAACAATCTAGATGCAATTTAAAGTTTCACATTTGAAAATACTTGAAATGGTTTAGCGTAAAAAAAATATTGAAAAAAATTGTAACAACTAACCCCGGTCTCCTTTACAAACCTTTTAGCTGTATAAACAGCACTTTCAGTTAAATTAAAATCGTATTTTCACAAACAGAACCCTAGTGGAATTGAATTTTCTCTTTACCATTCTCTTAGTCATTAAAAAAAATCATGTAATTATGACTCAAGTTGCAGCTTTCAGGACGATTTTACGAGCAAAAAACTCAAGGGTTTGGAGTTTACAGGGGAAATGTAATTCTGCGGTTAAAGGACGAAACTACAGTGTCTGGATGTGATAAACAGGCTGTCGACATATTCCATGCACACTCTCAAGTCTTCAATCTTTACTAATAATAAAGCAGAAAGTCTCTCTGTCCGGAGGATGTCTGGATGTCTGTAGGATGTCTGTAGGATGTCCGTAGGATGTCTGTGACGCGCATAGCGCTTAAACCGTTCGGCCGATTTTCATGAAATTTGGCACAAAGTTAGTATGTAGCATGGGGGTGTGCACCCCGAAGCGATTTTTCGAAAATTCGATGTGGTTCTTTTTTTATTCCAATTTTAAGAAAAAAACTATCATAAATTACGAAATCATCATAACGTGGAACCGTAACATGGGCACAAGCCAATTGGCGAGATACGAAATTATCATAGCGTGGAACCGTAACGTCGGTACAAGCCAATTGTCGAGAAAATTCACCATACATTATTTGTAAATATACAAGCGAACCAAAAGACCTTTAATTTTTCTATTACGGGCGAAGCCGTGCGGGTGCCACTAGTTAAAAATAAATGTATAAAAGAAAGTATATTAATTTGAATTTTTGGCATCTTGAATTCAAATTATATTTTTCGCAATCACGAGCGTGTGTGTGTGTATGTATGCGCGTGTGTGTTTGTGTAGGCGCATGTGTGTGGGTGCGTGTGTGGGTGTGTGTATGTATGTATGTGTGTGCGTTTTGTGCATGCAGTGCTGTGCGTGTACGCGCGTATGCGTGTAGGCGTTCGTGTGTGTATGTATATATGTAGGCATGTGTGTTTGTGTCTGTGTGCAGGCATGAGTGTGTGTGTGTGTGTGTATGTATGCGCGTGTGTGTTTGTGTAGGCGCATGTGTGTGGTTGCGTGTGTGTGTGAGTGCATGGGTGTGCGTGTTGTGCATGCAGTGCTATGCGTGTAGGCGTTCGTGTGTGTGTGTGTGTGTGTATGTAGGCATGTGTGTTTGTGTCTGTGTGCAGGCATGAGTGTGTGTGTGTAGGAGTGTGTGCGTATGTGTGAGTAGGAGTGTGTGCGTGTGTAGGCATGAGTGTGTGTGTGTGTGTAGGAGTGTGTGCATGTGTGTAGGAGCGTGTGTATGTGTGTGTAGGAGTGTGTATGTGTGTGTAGGTGTGTGTATGTATGCGTGTGTGTAGGATATGCAAGCAACCTGGAGACGGTTTTCGCAAGAGGAGCAGCATCGTGAGGCGGCCGGTCGACGGTTATGCTGCAGAGGGTGCTGGCGAGAAAATAAAACCAGCTTAACATCAAAAGCAGTCAAATGAGAACAATAAGCAATCGCGATTGCTGAAAAATACCCGTTCATTGTAACTGTAGGAATTCCAGCCAAGACTTGTTTGAAAACATCATTTGTTTTCTGCAGCGCAATAATCGTGTAAATGCACTTCTTTTGAAAACGGCGTCAAATTTTAAAATGTTTGAACTGAGGACTAATTTATCAAAAGGCAACCTCTTCATTTTATAAAAATATTCATGAGGTGAGAAAAACGAATTAGGGTAAGAACAAATAGTTTCATCGACTTCTCTGCGTACAGAATTAAGCATAAAATTACAGCAAATCATGGCCCAGAGTAAGAAATGTTTATGTAAAACGAGCTTACTCCAATTTAATGTCATTATTGGCAGTTTTAATATGATTTAATAGTTTACTCTCTAAATATTACCAACAGTTGCCAAATTGAAACCAGATTTAAAAAAAAAAAATGCCAAATTTGTCGCCAAGTTGGCGACAAAACTTGGCGACCAAAAGACTGGCGATATATCGCCAAGTGTCCGCCAAATTATAACACCACGTGAGTTTGTATCGGAATTAAGAATGATTTTCCCCCAAAAAGGGACAAAAGACTCCCTTTGCAGCATACGAATGAAACCAAAAAGGAAGGTGCACAACTAGATCCCACTAGGAGTCGACGTACCAAATTTCAACTTTCTAGGACATTCCGTTCCTGAGTTATGCGACATACATACACACATACGCACATACATACAGACGTCACGAGAAAACTCGTTGTAATTAACTCGGGGATCGTCAAAATGGATATTTCTTGTGTCTGTACGTTCCTAGGCACATATCCACGTGTGGTCGGGTTGAAAAAAAAAACTCAACATTCATTTGGGGGTGAGCAAAATGGAAATGAAGGCCGATTTTTGGGTGAAAATATTTTCGCGAATACAATACTTCCTTTTTTGTAAAAGGAAGTAAAAAACAGAGATATCGCCATCTTAATTTTGGATATGTGCCCTTTTGAACGAGAACCTGAATGTTGAGGATTCCAATTTCACCAAAACCCTAATATTTCACCTTCTCATATTCTCTAATTAGTCCAGGATCTGAAGGGGGTTGAGCATGCATGGAAAGGCTGACGCAATATTATTTCTGATTATTGTTACAGGCACGATGGTGATTATGAAACCACATGTCGTCGCCCCCCTGGGTGGTCGACAACCCCGGGGGAGGGGGGAAAGCAGTGGGGGAGCCGTTTTCTAAAACACTCATAACTCGCGAACTATTTGAGATAAAACACTGAAAAAAGTGGCAATCGAAGCAACAAAACAAGGGCTTCATAAAAGCTAAATATAGTTATGGACTTATCTTTGTTGGTTTCTGAGTAAAATTCCATTTTTCGCAAACAAGTAAAATTTTTGAATAAAATGCGCAAAACAAACTTTTTTTGACCAAAATAAATTCCAAATCAAAATTGTTTTATTTTATTTTCAAATAATGTCCAAAATATCATTATTCAGTTTGTTAAAATCATTTAAGTACTGTTAACGCGTTGAAAAACAAAATGACAGTAGCAAGCTCAAACACGATTTGCATTATAGTTCAGGATCTGAAGGGGTATTTTGAGCATGCATGGAAGACCCGATGCAAAATTATTTCTGATTAATGTCACAGGCACTATAGTGAATATGAAACCACATGTCTTCGCCCCCCTGGATGGTCGACAACCCCGGGGAAGGGGGGAAAGCAGTGAGGGAAGTCGTTTGCTAAAACACTCATAACTCGCGAACTATTTGAAATAAAACACTGAAAAAAGTGGCAAAAGATGCGACAGAACAAGGGCTTGAAAAACCTAAATATGTTTATGGTCTTATCTTTGTTGGTTTTTAATTAAAATTCCTTTCTTAGCAGCCATGCAAAAATTTTGAATAAAATACGCATTTTTTTTTTTCAAATTATCAAAATTATTTAACTGTTTAAGGAACCAATAAAATCTGAAATATCATTATCCAGTTTGTTTAAAATTACTTAAATATTATCAAAACGTTGAAAAGTGAAATAAAAGCAAGCTCAAAAAGCATTTGAGGTAATTCACAAAAGGAAAAAAAAAAAAAAAACAAGTTTGCGGAATGTACCTTGAAGACTCGACATAAACCAAAGTAAATTTTGTGGCTCTCCTGTTTTGGCGGTTTTATTTCGTAATATTGTCAAAACAATGTCCCAGTTAAGTAATTACTTAACCTTTAGCGCATTATAGCTGCTTAGTATGGGTCACAATGGGACTTTTTAAAAAATTAAAACATGCAAGTTTGCAAGTACGAAGTAATTACGGAAAGGATAAATGATCAGGATAACCCTTTTGCAGATTTTACACCTGAGTTATGAAACATAGTGAGCGAGGCTATTGCCACATAAGCAGCATCAAAATTTCAGTGGAACGTTAAAGAAAATATGAATAGTCTCTTATCCAGAGAAGTCCTGCAATGGCAATGTCTTCAATAGCAACTGCAAAACAGCAAAAGAAAACCAAAAAAACATTTAACCTGGGAAACGTTAGCTCAAAAGTGATGTTAGTACATCTAAAAATCATTCCCATACAATAAGCTCAATGCTAGGTTAGGTTCATCAGAATGGTTCACTGAAGCAAAGCACGAGGTCCGATTTCGTGAATGTAATTGAAAATGATACTTCTTGCAGCAAAACTCTGGAAGATGCACCCTATTTTAAGAACAAAGTTCAAGTTATCAATGGAATGAATGACTCTGGTTCATAATGTCCCAAACACTACTTTCAAAAGTAGCAAAGATTTTGCAGGTCTCCAAATAAAAAAATAATAAAATTTTCTCTCCAACAGTCAAACTACACGAGGGACCTTAAACACGATGGGTACACCTCAGTCGTTTTCATAACTTGAAAACCAGAAGTTCCGGAAAGTACATTACAATAATTTCTTGTCATTTCTATCAGAAATAAATATAATATCAGCTCTTTACCATGCTGCTGCAATTCTTTCCAACATGTGCTAAGAAGTATTGCTCAACTATACTATTGAATCAATTCCCCTGTACCTTAGCAGTGCCTTTAGATGTAACCAAGTTTGGGTTTCACTTGAATGAAAATAAAACAATAAAGCCCCACTTATGATGCAGCCAGTGTTACCAGAGAGTTTAATTCCACCCTGCGCAGGCAAGAACTGTAAATAATCTTGTAATTGTTTTATTAATAATTCATCTTGCTGTAAATACTGTGCTTTTAAGGCAAAAGCAAAAACCCATAAACAACAAAGTACTCGGAAGAGAACGATTCAATAGAACAATTACAAGTCAACAAAAAAGAGTATGATCCAGCTTTCAGAATTTCTGATATATTAATGCTTTATGTATGCATATTGATATTCTACAATTATTTTTTAATACGCATTATTTTACTAATTTTATTTAATTAGTTTTGTTAGAACTCTAGTGTGTAATTTATATTTATATTCGTTTTCATAAAAGCTCAAGCTTCTCATTTTTTATATTTACTAGCTGCGTGCCCGGCGTTGCACGGGCTACCTAAAAAATGTAAAAGCAGTCCAGTTGATGCTTTTGTAGTACACTGACACTAGTTTCTAACGCGTTAAGGAATAAATAAATGCGCGTAAAGCAAGGTTTGCAAAACACCAGTAAAACATATTTTTGCCAAAACACCTCATCAACGTTAATAATCGTTATCAATGATACAAGTTATGAGTACATTTTCAGTCAGCACAAAAGGGGAAAATATATGCATTATCAACTATAATCTTTACTCACGTTAAACTGAATTACATCTGATAGACTATATCGGAAATATTTATGCACAATAACAATCCGCTTTTTACATAAAATAGTCTACTACCCGGCGTTGCCCGGGTGTTTATTAATGCAACATACCACTCAGATAAATATTTGGATGGATTCTATCCACATGGTCGTACAAGAATTACATCAATCCGTTGTCCAGGTACAAACCCTCAAAGAACTCAAATAACTTGTAAATCACTCATTTACTTTACGACGTGCACGGTCCTCCTCGAAAATGAAAGTTATGTCATGTGACGCGTATTTAACAATCAGGCTTGAACAAAAAAAAAAAAAAAAAAACAGCAAAATTTTGCGGCAGATTGCGGAAAACCCCCCATAAAAGTAAACAATTTAAATCCCCTGATTACAGGAAAAGCCTCAAAACAAAAACAAGAATTTTACCTGTTCATATTCGAGAAAAAGAAATGGCAACAGATCTTTCTTTTCAATGATTTTCTTCACGCTGTAAATTTTAATAAAAGCGTTCATCCGGAAAGTTGAGTTGAAGCACTGAATAATAATTTGAATGGAGGAAAGCCTTCGAAAAATATGGATTTTATTTTGAAATCTAAGAGTCATAATTAATAATTTTTAATTGATATCTCCGCTCATTATTATCGGAGGATTATGTTAAATAGCCAAACATGAAGACGGGAAGATGACGAATCCATCGATACCTGGTTCGATGGTCAGTTCACTGTCGTTCGGGAGAAGAAGCTTGGACATAGATAGATAGATAGATAGATACTCAGTTTTTATATGTATAAGATTTAGCACATATTATTTCTTGTATCATTGTTCTTTGTTGAGTAACTTATAAAAAGCAATATCCGCAAAACAATAGCCGCAATATTCTTTTGTGCAAAATGAAAACACAAATTAATAGAAATAAATTAAAATTATATTTGAATTGAAACTACTCTGGGCATGTTCCCTAGTTCCTCTCAAATTTAAAGCAGTATGTAACAAAATTAAAACCAAAGTTAAATACTTTGCAATTAGAATAAGTTTGTAAACTGAAGAATGAATAGTTCGTCATAAGGATTAAGGCTATTTTTTTCTCCTTAGCATACTGCCGTTTTATTCAATGCGCTAACTTAGGCTAGTGCTTGCATTTTCTATTTCGCTTTTTAACGCTCACGTTGGTAATAATTAAGTAGTTTTAAACAAACTGAATAATGAAATTTCAGGTTTTATTGATTTCCTAAACGGTTAAATAATTTTTAAAAAGAACTTATCTTCGAAAAAAAAAGCTTTTCGTATTTTATTCAAAATTTTTGCATGGCTGCTAAAAAAGGAATTTTAATTAAAAACCAACAAAGATAAGACCATAAACATATTTAGGTTTTTCAAGCCCTTGTTTCTGTCGCATCTTTTGCCACTTTTTTCAGTGTTTTATTTCAAATAGTTCGCGAGTTATGAGTGTTTTAGCAAACAACTTCCCCACTGCTTTCCCCCCTTCCCCGGGGTTGTCGACCATCCAGGGGGGCGAAGACATGTGGTTTCATATTCACTATAGTGCCTGTGACATTAATCAGAAATAATTTTGCGTCGGGTCTTCCATGCATGCTCGAAATACCCCTTCAGATCCTGAACTATAATGCAAATCGTGTTCGAGCTTGCTACTGTCATTTGTTTTTTCAACGCGTTAACAGTACTTAAATGATTTTAACAAACTGAATAATGATATTTTGGACATTATTTGAAAATAAAATAAAACAATTTTGATTTGGAATTTATTTTGGTCAAAAAAAGTTTGTTTTGCGCATTTTATTCAAAAATTTTACTTGTTTGCGAAAAATGGAATTTTACTCAGAAACCAACAAAGATAAGTCCATAACTATATTTAGCTTTTATGAAGCCCTTGTTTTGTTGCTTCGATTGCCACTTTTTTCAGTGTTTTATCTCAAATAGTTCGCGAGTTATGAGTGTTTTAGAAAACGGCTCCCCCACTGCTTTCCCCCCTCCCCCGGGGTTGTCGACCACCCAGGGGGGCGACGACATGTGGTTTCATAATCACCATCGTGCCTGTAACAATAATCAGAAATAATATTGCGTCAGTCTTTCCATGCATGCTCAACCCCCTTCAGATCCCGGTCTAAATCGAAGTACATGAACCTAAACGTAGCGGATTAAAATTTGAAGATTTCTGACACGTTCCTTTGAATCTAAAAGTTTTCGTACTACAGATTCTTTCAGTATATGTCCCATTTTGTTCAAAACAAAACGTGCAGAGGACGGATTTGTTACCTTATGATCAAAAAGCCACACTTTATCTTTACTAATCATAAAGCTGAAAGTCTCTCTGTCCGGAGGATGTCTGGATGTCTGTAGGATGTCTGTGACGCGCATAGCGCCTAAACCGTTCGGCCGATTTTCATGAAATTTGGCACAAAGTTAGTATGTAGCATGGGGGTGTGCACCTCGAAGCGATTTGTCGAAAATTCGATGTGGTTCTTTTTCTATTCCAATTTTAAGAAAAAAATATCATAATAGATGGACGAGTAAATTACGAAATGATCATAACGTGGAACCGTAACATGGGCACAAGCCAATTGGCGAGATACGAAATGATCATAACGTGGAACCGTAAGATGGGTACAAGCCAACTGGCGAGAAAATTCACCATACATTATTTGTAAATATACAGGCGAACCAAAAGACCTTTTGATTTTTCTATTACGGGCAAAGCCGTGCGCGCGGGTATCACTAGTCCTTAAATAAAAGAGGATTTTCCACGTTTGGATTTCTTGAGAGAAAGTGGGTTGAAAAAATGTCACCTGAAAGATTTAGAATATGTCATAAAGTGATTTTTCTAAAAAGTGGGTGTGTTCCCTTTTGATAAATTACTCCTCAACTATAAGCTGTCACAGCTAGCCTTTAATTAAGTTTTAAGCTGGCAACCCTTATCAGGAGTGGTACAAGCGGCAATTACAGAAAGCAGATCTTCAAATAAGACATAACTGGGATCCAGTCTCCGTCAAACACACATCTGCACTAAAGATAAAGATCTTGCCCCTAGATTTCTTAATCACTGATACAAGTGTCAAGTCTCTCCGCAAGAAATGCGGGGGTAGGAATTTTAAAGCTAGTATTCCGTAAAACCTTAATTTTCTCTTATGCTTTTTTTTTTTTTTTGAGCAATCACGATTGCTTATTGCTTTCATTTGACTGTTTTGATGTGCTATCATTTTATTTTCCCACCAGCACCCTCTGCAGCACCGACGTCGACCGGATCCTCACGATGCTGCTCCTATAGCGAAAGCCGTCTCCAAGTTGCGTCCATATCCTACACACGCACATACATACACACATACACAAACACATACATACGCACAAACACTTATACACACGCATACATACAGACAGTTACACATACACTGACAAACACATACACACACATACAACTACCCATACATTCATGCCTGCACACAGACACAAACTCATGTGCCTACGCACATACACATACCCCCCCCCCCACACACACAAATTCATACACACAACTACCCACACACTTATGCCAGCACACAGACACAAACACACATGCCTACACACACATACACATAACCCGTACACACACACACATACCCCCACACACAAACACACACGCCTACATACACACACTCGTGATTGCGAAAAACATAATTTGAATTCAAGATGTCAAAATTCAAATTTTTTTTTTACTTTTTTTCTAAGTTGTGTCACTTTCCCTGCTGGGGTGCGGTCCAGAGCCTGATTACCGCAGGGGCACGTGGGGCACAGGCCCCTCCTCTTAGATCTCAGGGGGCCCAAAATCCCCCTAACTTATCATAGTAATTTAAAATAAATGATAAATTCACTCAGAATCTAGATGATGATCATTGATATTTTTGCAAATGCCAAAGGATAAAAAAAAAATCTCTAGTTTGTTGATAAAATTTCCCCTTAAAAATTTGATATTTTTTGCAAATCCTAAAACCCACTCCCAGTTTAGTTTGTATTTACTATTAAAAGTTATATCATAGATAATTTCTATGTTTACCGTTAGGGGAAAATTTTAACCACATCTTATATAATTATAATGTACTAGTGTTACCCGCACGGCTTTGCCCGTAATAGAAAAAATAAAAGGTCTTTTGGTTCGCTTGTATATTTACAAATAATGTATGGTGAATTTTCTCGCCAATTGGCTTGTACCGACGTTACAGTTCCACGTTATGATCATTTCGTATCTCGCCAATTGGCTTGTGCCCATGTTACGGTTCCACGTTATGATCATTTCGTAATTTATGATAGTTTTTTTTTTCTTAAAATTGGAATAAAAAAAGAACCACATCGAATTTTCGAAAAATCGCTTCGAGGTGCACACCCCCATGCTACATACTAACTTTGTGCCAAATTTCATGAAAATCGGCCGAACGGTTTAAGCGCTATGCGCGTCACAGACATCCTACGGACATCCTACAAACATCCTACAGATATCCAGACATCCTCCGGACAGAGAGACTTTCAGCTTTATTATTAGTAAGTTATCTCTTCTACTTTTAAAATGTACCTTTATACTATATTGTGATATGAGGTACCACCAAATTTAGCACAGCTGTGTTAATACGCAAGTATCGAAATATTTTATTGCTTCTTTAATAGCATAAGGGGGAATATATTGGGGGGGGGGGCACAGAATGAATTTTGTGTGCCAGTGCCTTCAAATATTTGGGCCCCTCTGGGGAGGGGAGGGGGGCTGAAATAGAAATGTGCCCCATGTCCAATATCAGAATGATCGGGCTCTGGTGTGATCTGTATGAATGTCAACATTTTCGTACTTAAGCTTCCAATTGAAAGTTTTAAGTTCCCATTTGGGGGAATGCCGCTCACTGAAGATAGCTAGTCAAATTTACTCCAAAACATGGATATTTTTTTGACAAAGCGTAACTACAAACCATTAAAATTAGTTAGCAGTCAACTAATTAACATGAACATGTCAGGATTTTTCAATTTAATTGTTTATTTACTTCCATTATACAGCTTGAAAAGTAATGTCCGGCTTAGTAGAGTAATTAGCTCGAAATTTGGATAGAACATTCAAGTAGGACAAAAGTTACATCTGTAGCTGTGTGGACTGTTCACTCCCCCCCCCCCCGCGTATGTGTTCGACCCAGAACACGGGGCTTTATGCGACTAATTTCCAGTCAACTAATCAACATAAACATGTCAGGATTTTTCAATTTAATCGTTTATTTACTTCCATTATACAGCTTGAGAAGTAATGTCCGACTTAGCAGAGTAATTACGCTTGAAATTTGGATAGAACATTCAAGTAGGACAAAAGTTACATATGTAGCTGTGTGGACTGTTCACTCCCCCCCCCCCCCCAGCGTATGTGTTCGACCCAGAACGCGGGGCTTTATGCGACTAATTTCCAGTCAACTAATCAACATAAACATGTCAGGATTTTTCAATTTAATCGTTTATTTACTTCCATTATACAGCTTGAAAAGTAATGTCCGACTTAGTAGAGTAATTAGCTCGAAATTTGGATAGAACATTCAAGTAGGACAAAAGTTACATCTGTAGCTGTGTGGACTGTTCACTCCCCCCCCCCCGCGTATGTGTTTGACCCAGAACACGGGGCTTTATGCGACTAATTTCCAGTCAACTAATCAACATAAACTTGTCAGGATTTTTCAATTTAATCGTTTATTTACTTCCATTATACAGCTTGAAAAGTAATGTCCGACTTAGTAGAGTAATTAGCTCGAACTTTGGATAGAACATTCAAGTAGGACAAAAGTTACATATGTAGCTGTGTGGACTGTTCACTCCCCCCCCCCCCCCCGCGTATGTGTTCGACACAGAACGCGGGGCTTTATGCGACTAATTTCCAGATATTGTAAATAACCTGAATTCAGCGAAATCATGTGTCGTTATCTGTTCCGAATTCTCCCCAAAATTAGTACATTTCTGCCTACATATCCTATTCGATTGAATGCAAATCATCTGGGAACTGGTGTCTTTCACTGTAAGAAGTTGGTGTAACATACTTACACTTACATTTTATAATTACTTTGAACTTTTACCTAAAGGGTCAACTTTAAGAAAATAAATGGACTGTGAAGGGGTAAGATTATTTTCTTTACTAATAATAAAGCTAAAAGTCTGTCTCTGGATTTCCGGATGTCTGGATCTCTGTGACGCGCATTGCGCCTAGACCGTTCGACCGATTTTCATGAAATTTGGCACAGAATTAGTTCGTAGCATGGGGTGTGCATCTCGAAGCAATTTTTCGAAACTTGGATTTTGTTCTTTTTATATTCTAATTTTAAGAAACTTTTTTCGAGGACCAACGTGGACAACGTAAATTACGAAATCATCATAACGTGGAACCGTTATGAGCCACGGGCGATCCATTTAACATAACCAATTGGCGAGAAATTCATCCTCCATTATTTGTTAATATACAGGCGAACCAATGACCTTTTAATTTTCTACTACGGGCAAAGCCGTGCGGGTGCCACTAGTTAATAATAAAGCTGAAAGTCTATGTCTCTGGATTTCCGGATGTCTGGATCTCTGTGACGCGCATAGCGCCTAGACCGTTCGACCGATTTTCATGAAATTTGGCACAGAATTAGTTCGTAGCATGGGGTGTGCATCTCGAAGCGATTTTTCGAATATTCGATTTTGTTGCTTTTCTATTCCAATTTTTAGAACATTTTACCGAGCAAATTATCATAATGTGGACGACTAAATTACCAAATTATCATTTTGGAACCGTAACATGGGCGAGCAAATGATAATAGCATATGGCCGAGAAATTCATCTTCCATTATTTGCAAATATACAGGTGAACCTTTGCTCTACTGTAGGGCAAGAGATGGTATTAGTAGCCCTATTAGGTGTTGCTTGCTATGCAGCATGATTTAATAAATTTCAATGAAAGCCTACCTAGGATCTAAACTTTAACGCGTTTTACTCGAAACTTTATAAAGGATCTAAACCTAGGTCTAATCCTACCTAGGATCTAAACTTTAACGCGTTTTACTCGAAACTTTATAAAGGATCTAAACCTAGGTCTAATCCTACCTAGGATCTAAACTTTAACGCGTTTTACTCGAAACTTTATAAAGGATCTAAACCTAGGTCTAATCCTACCTAGGATCTAAACTTTAACGCGTTTTACTCGAAACTTTATAAAGGATCTAAACCTAGGTCTAATCCTACCTAGGATCTAAACTTTAACGCGTTTCAGGGCCCGATCAAGACAAACTGGTGCCTGAGTAAAAATTGGTGCCCCCCCCCCCCCCCATGAGAAAATCAGCACAATTTCAAAGTCAATGTTTTATACTAGAAACCTACACATAACTACAAAAACCTGGGATTTGAATACCAAACACTTGATAGTCACCATACTAATCATAGTTAAAATTGCCTTACCTTAAGGTGAAAATGAATTAAAAAACATTTTAAAAGTGCAAAAATAGCAAAAATAAAAACTAATTCTGACATTAAGCTTTAAAAAGGCTTTGGCTTTAACAGAGGCAAATGTGTCGATCACATCATCGAAATCTAATTTTGATGTCACAGAATTTTCAATGGTCGATAAGAAAAACGCCTGTAAATTATCCCGAGAAACGCAGCTTCTCAAACGATTTTTGATTCTTTTCAAAGCTGAAAAGGAACGTTCACTTTAACAGAAAAAAAAAAGGAAGGAAGGTAGTTAATTTAGGCTATTTTAGTGCCCCTAAATTTGTGGTGCCCAGGTCCGTGGACCCGCCGGACAGTGCGTTAATCAGGCCCTATGGTTTTACTCGAAACTTTATAAAGTCCACTTACATCCCTTTGCTCCTCATTGCCGCAAACGTAGCGGTGTGATTTGTTCACACCCCTACGAATGTGTTCTACCCGATACGTGCGGATTCATGCTACCCATTTCCATACAATGTATGTAATTTGGTTACAGCAAAATCACGTTTCGTTGTTTGTCCCGAATTCTCCCCAAAATGAGTAGATTTCCGCCTACATATCCTATTTGATTGAATGCAAGTCATCTGGGAACTGGTGTCTATCACTGAAGAAATTGGTGTCATATACTTATACTACAACTATCCATAATTTCTTTGAATTTACTAAAATGGAAAACGTTAAGAAACGATCTGACGTGTGCATCACATGACTTCCTTTTACGTCCAATTTAATGTCATTTCCCCATTATTGGCAATTTTAATGTGATTCAATTCTATACTCTCTAAATACCACCAACAGTGGCCAAATTGAAACCAAATTTTAAGAAAAAAAAATTGCCAAATTTGTCGCCAAGTTGGTGACAAAACTTGGCGACCAAAAGACTGGCGAATATATTCTATTCTATTCTATTCTATTCAAGAGTCACAACTGACTACAACTGTATTTATGTCGAGGACTGCATACTAAGTGCCTTGCCTCCATTATTTTATATACCGATAGATGGCAGCACCATCACCGGATCGAACAGTTAATGGGAATTTAGAACTAGTCCAAGAGCTAATAGCTACCTGATGCTAGCACCCCCAGAGGTATCGTTTCACTTGGAGGACATTGAGACCACGAGCATATTTAACGTCGCCCAGTCCCCTTTAATGACGACGGTGGGTCTTCGACCAGCAGGGATCGAACCCGAGACCCTCCGGCCCCGAGTCCAATGCATTACCGATCAGGCTACCACGGCCCCTTGGCGAATATATCGCCAAGTTTTTGACAAATTATAACACAGCTTGAGTTTACATCGAAATTAACAATGATTTCCCCCCAAAAAGGGGCAAAAGACCCCATTAGGAACATCCGAATGCAACCAAAAAGGAAGGTGCACAACTAGACGCCACTAGGAGTCTACGTACTAAATTTCAACTTTCTAGGACATACCGTTTTTGAGTTATGCGAGATACATACACACATACACAACATACGTACGGTTGTCACGAGAAAACGCGTTGTAATTAACTCGGGGGTCATCAAAATAGATATTTCGGGTGTCTGTACGTTTCTAGGCACATATCCACGTGTGATCCGAGTCGAAAAAAAAAAAACTCAACATTCATTCGGTGGTGGAAAAATCGAAATGAAGGCCGATTTTTGAGTGAAATTTTTTTCGCATATACAATACTTCCTTTTTTTGTAAAAGGAAGTAAAAATGAGCTGCGAAGGGTTAGATTGTTATTCGTAACTAGAAAGTCTCCCGTCAAGGTATGACGGATGAAAATTGCTTCTTTTCTACATTTTAACGAAGTCATTGCCTGTTTGGTGATACATTTATAGTTGACATTTGAACCCTAACTCCTATGGATGAACCATAGACTAATAATAAGAGTAGACCGAGCTATGGCAACCCTTTTGCTGCTCATAAACCAAACCATGTGACTGGTGGATATCCTAGCAACAGCGGGCGTTAATCGTAGCAGACGATCAATGCCAGCGCGAAATAAAATAAATAGAATTGATGGAACACGGAAGAATGATCTTTTATGGAGTCCGATTCGTAAATTTGTTATTCTAAGTTGTAAATATTATGTTAATATAGTGAGTTTTTCGTTTAGATAGTATTGTGGATTTTCTTTAGTCAATTTCAATAACTCTCTAAGAAATAAAAGATGCAAGCGACCAAGAAGAATCAGCAAACGGTGAGATTTTTACCTACAGTTTCATTTTAAGATACCGATTATTACATTTTTGCGTTAATGCAAAACGTTTACGCCATTTCGTTCACGCCAACGCTGACAGCTCCAAATGAAATAAAAGTTACCGAAAACTGAACAAAAACAATTACTAATGTCAAAATAATGCATAACTAAAAGAAAAACAGTTCAATCTCTGCAACTGGAAGTTTTTTTTTAATGAAAACACATTGTCGTAAAATACATGTCGAGTGCCAAACTGTAGATAATGCTGCCATCTAGCAACCATGCTGCCAAAGTCTTCGCCAAGCCCTTCCACTAGTCACATGATACATCTATGAACCAATTTTCTTCATCAGCAAGAATGAGAAAGCTCGGTCTACTCTTATTATTAGTCTATGGGATGAACCCTATAGTTGACCGTTTTTTTTTTTTTTCCCCATTCCCTCGAAATAACAGTCTTACCAGTAAAACAGTAAAGCGACTGGATCGAGTTCAGCCTTGTCACAATAAATCCTTTCCCTGCATATCAAACATTACCAAAACACATTATCAAATGATCATGTCGCTTCACTGTTGAAACGCGCGCGTTACTCGATCGTCGGCTATTATCTATATACTAGCAAAAATACCCGGCGCTGCCTGGGTCAGAAATAAATGTAAAAAACAATCGCCTCTTCCTTTCGTTTTCTGTTTTAACTGAAAGAACTCAAAACATATCACCTTGACGTGATTACAAATCGAGCTTCTTCCTTACCCATTAAAGTAAAATAGCAATAAGTATAAAGAATGAACGAATATTCATTTAGAAACGAAAGCACGAATTTAAACGTATAAAAATTTGAAGAATTTCCAAAATATGAACTAACAAAAACAAAGATCACTGAAAAAACCGTGCGCTTTATTTAATTAAATAGTACACACTCAAAAGAAAAAAAAAAGCTCTCTATTATGTTTCTTTAAGGATGCAAAAAGTAGAGTTTCCAAATGTTTAAACGACTTTAAACTCATGTCTACTCCGGAAAAGCCTTGATTTAAAAATTTTATTATGATTACTTTTATTATTGCTGTTGTTAGGCAACGAATTTTTGTAACAATGGGTTTTATATTCGCAAACTTCAAAGCTCGAATACGCTACCTTGCGGTGATTACCAATACTAAAGAAAAAGGTAAAACATTCCCTTCCACGAGTTTTCTTTGGGGTAAATTTCCGGCTTCAAGCAATTTGTAGTGTTATGTAATTTCAGAAGAATAAAAAAGAAAGCTTCGCACAAATACGATGAAAAAGTACTGTCATTCACTAAACGTCAAAGCAAGTTATAAGTTATGGCATTTGTTTTTTTCACCTTTTTTCATCCGTCATTAGACAGTGGCTGCTGCGCCCCCTATAATTTATTGGAGTTGCGAATTTAATTATTTAATGGGGAAATGATATGAAATTTACTGTTTTCCACCATAACTTTTTACAACTAAGTTTTTATGGAATAAATTACAGCCTAAGTTGCTCCCTCATAATGTATCTATCTATGGTGAAAAAATGGTTAAAATCCCTCCAGTAGTTTTGAAGTTTACCCCGGACATCCGGACAGAGATTAGCCCCTAATGTATAAAGATGAGAATGAAATATAGTCGAGTGCTGGACAAAATCTCCACTTTTCCGTAGAGTGAGCCTGGGAGTTTTTTTCCTAAACAACCTTAATCTTTCCTCCTTAATTTAAACCTCCTTCTTTTCTTTGAGAACAATTTTCCAATTTTCCTCCGGATCTATCCAATGAACATCCAGCAGCACAGACGAAAAATTATTTCTTTCTTAATCACAATCCAAATCTAAACATTCCTGACTTTGCAGTCAGTGATTGACCCTTTTTCAAAATTGTCAACTCGTTCATTCAGGGTTAATTATACGTGCACCTGTTAACTATGTTGCTGCAAACTAATTATTCCTTTCGTCAAGTAATAATCTGTTTGAGGCGATAGTTAATGCTGATTTGATTTTTAAGAACCTCAGCGGTTGGACACCGGCTGGCACCTCAGAAAACGCCTTGACTCCACTATTTTTTCTCTTTCTTTTTTTGACCTATACTGTTGAAGTTCTTTGACATGTAGTTTTCGCCGACTAGTTAAGGACTTTTTATTGGGAACTTGACCATTATTTCGGTCAGATAGCGGAGTGAAAATGGCTTAGCGTAATTAAAATTGAAATCACAATGTCTCTAATCAAATTACCGGACTCACGGAATAAAAGAAGTTGAAAAATTGCGCAAACTGGAAAATTCAGTGAGATTCAGTTTTGAAAATGTGAATAAGTTTAGGGTTATTCGAAAAGAATGGTAGGGTTCCACACATGTATATTTCTAAGAGTAAAAATGGTATAAGAATGATTATTTATATATATATATATATATGTATTTATATACACTGGTGTGCAAAAATTAAGGACGAAATCGAAAAATTAGCATATCAGCTGAACGAAGAGGCAGAGCGGACAGAAAGACCAATCAGGAGATTAAGTAAGGTGATGTAAGGTAGCACGTGCGCAGATATGCAGGCAGACGTAATGGGGTAGTGTCTGACTAGTATAAAGCATGTTGTCGGTGTAATATCAGTATTTCTGGCAAAGAGATTGCTCGCCGTATAGCAGTTAAAATCACACCGAGTTGCTGCCTCAGCGAGAAATGGCGAATAATCAATCTGTTAGGCGACATCTGCATGCTTTTACCCGAGGTCGAATCATTGGGAAGTTGGAGAAAGGCCGCAGTGTGACAAGTGTGGCTGCAGAGTTCGGAATTGCTCACAGCATCGTTTCACGACTTTGGAGACAATTTCAAACTACAGGAACAGCTATCCGGGGGTTCACACCCGTAGATGATCGGTATATTGTCTTACAGGCCAGAAGAAACAGGCGGCAGACAGCGGGAGAAATCGCTAGACACACGACACAGGCGACTGGACGACCGATATCGCGTTTTACTGTGACCAGAAGACTGCCCGGTGGTGGTCACGCCCTATACGGTGTGTACCTCTAACGCCTGCTCATCGGAGAAGGCGTTCTCTGTGGTGCCGGGAACACCGGAATTGGAGAGACAATGAATGGGGACGAGTACTCTTTACAGATGAGAGCAGATTCAGTCTGAGTAGCGATTCTCATCGCATACTCATCTGGAGAGAGCGGGGAAGCCGCAATCATCCCTCGAACATCATTGAAAGGGATAGGTATAGAGGTCGCGGTGTTCTCGTTTGGGGGGGCATCATGCTTGGTAGTCGTACAGACCTTCACATCTTCAACGCAGGTTCAGTCAACGGGACCCGTTATTGTAACGAGATTCTTCTTCCATATGTGCGTCTTTTTAGAGGCGCTATGAGTCCGCAGTTCCTTTTCATAGACGACAATGCACCATGTCATCGCACAGTAGCTGCCGAACAGCTCTCGGAGAGTGAGGATATTGAACGTATGGATTGGCCGGCACGATCTCCGGATCTCAATCCCATCGAGCATGTGTGGGATTTTCTAGGCAGACGCTTGGCAGCTCGTACCTTACCACCAGTAACGATTCGGAAGCTTCAATTGGCGCTGCAAGACGAAGTGCCTCAACGACTCCTTGACACCCTCATTCTCAGCATGGGCAGACGCTGTGAAACCTGCCTAGCAGTCGGGGGAGATCATATCCCCTACTAACAGTGGCGTAGCGAGAAAAAATCCTTGGGGAGGGTTAGTTTTTTCTGAAGTTTAAAGTAAAGCCATGCCCTCAAGTTTATACACTTATACTGTGTGTATATATATATATATATATATATATATATATATATATATATATATATATATATACACACATATATATATATACATACACATACATATATATATATATATATTGTTTTGGGTCTCATGGGGAGTTCTGACCCCCCTATCCCCCCCCATGGCTACGCCACTGCCTACTAAAGACCGGATGTTTCTTGTTGGTCACCCATCACAGGGATATTTCGGCCTTCAGTCGCATCCTTAATTTTTGCACACCAGTATATATATATATATATATATATATATATATATATATATATATATATATATATATATACACAATATAATCTAGATCAAACGATTGTCAAGCGACTGGAAAAAGTCAACGTTAAATCAAGGAGCAATAGACATCCGATTCAGTCAAATCCGGCCCAGTGAAATGTATGATTTAATTGAGGAAATCGTTAAATCGAAGTTGTACTGCATATAAATCATATACAAGGCCACTTCCTGACGCCTGAACGATATCGCACCTGTGCTCTTAACTCCCGCCATCGCAAAAGCAACTGCTGCAGTGATCCATTTTTTCAGTTTGTCAACATGGTGGTAAAAGTAAACATGGGGGCATAGTAGGTATGAGGGAATGAACTGAGGAGTTAACTTTTACAAATGCCAACAAGAAACGAGCTAATGTGTGCGTCACATGACTTCCTTTTGCTCCAATTTACAGATAATATTTCCTCAGAGTGAGCAAAAAAAAAAAAAGACACTTAAAATATTTTCATTCCAAGTCTGTTGCGAACCGAAGCAAAGAAAACGTTTTATACAGATACTTTTTCCCAATATTGGGAGTTTTAATGGGATTCAATGGTTACTTCTCTAAATATGGCCGAATTGAAACCAAATTTTAAAAAAACCCGCCAAATTCGTCGCCAAGTTGGCGACAAATCTTGGCGACCAAAAGCTTGGCGATATATTGCCAAGTGTTGGTCAAATTATAGCACCGCTTGAGTTTACATTGAAATTAACAATGATTTTACCCCAAAAAGGTGTAAAAGACCCCCTTTGGAACATCCGAATGCAACCAAAAGAGAAGGTACGCAACGAGACCCCACTTGGAGTCTATGTACCAAATTTCAACTTTCTAGGACATATTGTTCTTGAGTTATGCGAGATACATACACACATACGCACATACATACAGACGTCACGAGAAAAAGCGTTGTAATTAATTCGGGGATCGTCAAAATGGATTCTTCAGGTGTGCATACGTTCTTAGGCATGTATCCACGTGTGGGCGGGTTGAAAAAAAAAAAATCAATATTCATTCGGGGGCGAGCAAAATGGAAATGAAGACCGATTTTTGAGTGAAATTTTTTTCGCGAATACAATACTTCCTTTTTTGTAAAAGGAAGTAAAAAATTACATAGTGTTAGGTCTAGGGACCTAGATGGATTAATCTTATAGTGCTCATCTTGCGGTAGCCAATTGAAACTTGTGTGTGTGTGAAAGCTCGCTCTTTCATTCGAGCTCTAGAGAGAGTTATGGCCTTCCATGGTTATAGTAGGTATAATATTCCCAAATCGGGGCTCGAAAATCTGCATAGTTTGCTACGTTTCAAAAGCTTCTGTAGTCTATAACTCATATTTCTGTCTTTGCTTAAATTCAACCTTGTAAGTAATTTGTTAAATTAAATAGCATTTAACTTCGTAATTATGTACTACTAGCAGTACCCATGCCGGTGATGCACGTGCTGAAATACCAAAGGAAATCCTTGACTCCTCCCCACCCCGCGTTAAAGAGAAAAAATCCATCTCCATAGCTAACCTGGGCCTTTCAAACTTATTTATCATTTAAAATATATATGAATGAAATAAGGAATCTATATATATAAAAATGAATATTTGTCTGTATGTCATCCATGAACTCAAAAACTACCTGGCAGATTTGGCTGAAACTTTCACCGTTTGTTATTTTTGGTACTGGAAATGTTTATAGACCAGTTCGAAAAAAATCCGATCGATAGTTCCTTTTTTATTCCAATTTAAGTCACAATTCATTGGATAAATACGAATAAAATGATCGGCTGCAGAAATTAATTCGATCTCATTGATAAGAAGTTAGCTGTTGCCATTTTTCTTGAGTTTGAACAAATAAATTCTTTCTTTATTGTTTTATGGCTTTTCATGCAACGGGGGGATTTAAAACTTTTCCTATTTGATATTTTTAGCGATGGATGGATCTTGCAAACTGCGTGAGTACAAAATGTGAGGCTTCACTGGATACCTGGACCGATTATTATGAAAATGGCTATAGATATGTATTTTTCCACGGAGAAGGTGCATAATATGCTCATTGAAGCCACTCGCCACCAGGTGGCACTGCAGAGTAGCAACTTCTGCCCCCTTCAACCGATTGTCATGAAAATCAGTATAATGATGTATTTCTTTGTTGGCGTAGCAACGCGCGTCGGGTACAGCTAGTAAACGTATAAAAATAAATTCATTTAAATACCTTTGGGGATAAGAAATTTAAAAATTGGATATAATTTAATATTTCATAGAAACCAGTAAATCTACTGTTTTAATAAATCTTGAAAACAAACTTCATCCAGTGCAGAAAAAGAACTTTTTCGAATAACATATAAGGGGCAGGGAAATCTTTCATCCCCTTAATAAGCAATTTGTGTGTAGAATATTAGCTTAAAAAATTAATTACTAAAGAACAAGTTTTAAATTTAAAAACAAACGCTGTGAGGTGCAAACACCCAGAGTTTTAAGTAATTTTGTACCAAAATTCAAAGTTTTAGGTGCTATAGGGTTTCCTGGACCTGAGATAGCAACAGACACAATTCTACAAATTCCTTCCGATTTCCGATTCCGAGTTACAACTGACTACAACTGTATTTATGTCGAGGACTGCATACTAAGTGCCTTGCCTCCATTATTTTATATACCGATAGATGGCAGCACCATCACCGGATCGTACAGTTAATGAGAATTTAGAACTAGTCCCGGAGCTGATAGCTACCTGGTGCTAGCACCCCCAGAGGTATCGTTTCACTTGGAGGACATTGAGACCACGAGCCTATTTGACGTCGCCCAGTCCCCTTTAATGACGACGGTGGATCTTCGATCATCGAGGTGCGAACTCAGGACCCTCCGGCCCTGAATCCGACACTCTATCGATCGGGCTACCACGGCCCTACAAATTCCTTGACGCTAGAGATTTTTAAAGTATAGATTTATGTTCGTAGTTATTTTAGAACACATAAAATGGAATTTTATTAAAAATTCAGAAATTATTTTTTTAATGAGAATAAAAAAGAGGAAAGAGAAAGTTTGATAAAATATATTGTTTTTCAAGTTCAAACAAAAAACTTAGTTTCGATGGTAACCAGGATAAAATATGATACCTGCAGACGATTCAATATCTTTACTAATAATAAAGCTGAAAGTCTGGATGTGTCTAGAAGTTTGGATCTCTGCGACGCGCATAGTGCCTAGACCGTTCCACCAATTTTCATGAAATTTGGCACAGGATTAGTTTGTAGCATGGCACCTCGAAGCGATTTTTCGAAAATTCGATTTTGTTCTTTTTCTATTTATATTTTAAGAACATTTTACAGAGCAAATCATCTTAACATGGGCGAGCAAATGAACATATCAAATTGGCGAGAAATCCATCATGCATTATTTGTAAATAGGCAGGCGAACCAAAAGACATTTTAATATTCTACTACGGGCAAAGCCGTGCGGGTACTGCTAGGAAAGAATAAAAAACTCTAAATCTCATTCAGCTCGTAACTTTTTTTTTTTTTTTTTGAAACTTCTGAGGGGAAAATTTTTAAATGAAACGTAAAATGAAGACAGTGAGACTATAATGTACTAATAATGTCGGAGAAAAAGAAAAAGTCTTAGAATTTTTTACGTTTCAATGCCCCTCATCGAAGCAATTATTCCGAATACAGCACGAAATTTAGCTCGGCGGAGACCGAACATCATTAAATCAAAGTCAAAGAAACTTGAATTTTTATCATACAATCACTTCCTTCGGGAAAATAGTTCGTTCCATTCTTCTTTCTCAGATCGGACCACACGCAGACGATCCTTCCTTAACAATTATCCGCCTTAGTCAAAAAAAAATTAATTCGGCTGACTTCCAGTAACAAGGAAAAGAAATTAGAGAGGAGTTGAGAGGAAATCATGCTGATAGGAATGAATTAATGGGAAAATAAAACACATTACAGGATGAAAAGCAGCAATCACTCCAGGAAGAGAAATCATCACTATGGCAACACCTATGATCAAATAAATTTGGGGTGTCCCCGAATCCAATAGAAAAAAGATGGGGGGGGGGGGGAGAGTTAATCGAAGGTAAAAATCCTTTTCTACAGCTGAGCGGATCCATAGTTGAAAAACTATTTGTATACTATAATTATCCTCAAAAGCACTCATTTTTTGTTCGTCAAGTTTCCGAATATTTTACGCTATACTTTTTGATTAAAGGCCTTTGTTACGACCTATCTTTCACTTTTTCGGCCTTTTTTACTTCCTTTTACAAAAAAGGAAGTATTGTATTCGGAAAAAAATTTTCCCTCAAAAATCGGCCTTCATTTCCATTTTTCTCACCCCCGAATGAATGTTGAGTTTTTTTTCTCGACCCGACCACAAGTGGGTATATGCCTAGGAACCTACAGACACAAGAAATATCCATTTGGACGACCCCCCGAGTTAATTACAACGAATTTTCTCGTGACGTCTGTATGAACGTATGTATGTGCGTATGTGTGTATGTATCTCGCTTAAATCAAAAAGGGTATGCTTTAGAAAGTTGAAATTTGGTACGTAGACTCCTAGTGGGGCCTAGTTGTGCACCTTCAATTGCATTCGGATGTTCCTAAGGGGGTCTTTTGCCACTTTTTGGGGGGAAATCATTATTAATTTCGATATAAATTCAAGTGGTGTTATAATTTGTCGGACACTTGGCGATACATCGCCAGTCTTTTGGTCGCCAAGTTTTGTCGCCAACTTGGCGACAAATTTTGCGATTTTTTTTTTTAAATTTGATTTCTATGCGGCCACTGTTGGTGATATTTAGAGAGTAAGCAATTGAATCACATTAAAATTGCCAGTAATGAGAAAATGACATTAAATTGGACGTAAAAGGAAGTCATGTGATGCACACATAAGCTCGTTTAAGTTGTGATTGAACGTTTTTAAATGAATCTGAGTCGGGGTCGTGTAGAAGGAACAGACATCGTATTAGAGTTCGAAAGAAGCGTGACTTGAAATTCTCCTAAAGTTAATTAGCTATTAAGTAGCGCAATTTTACTGAGCATTCCCGAAAATATCTGTGTGTGTTCGTGTACATTTATCTATACATGATGTATATGAATATATATCTATGTATGCATATATATATATATATATATATATATATATATATATATATATATATATATATATATATATATGCTCGAGAGTGCGCATAATAGGCAGGGGGTGCCCACCTAGGGGAAGGGGGATAATGTAATTGAAATTTTTAGGGGGGTGTTTTGAGGGGTATCTTTTACATTTGAGGGGCTCTTGCTTTTTTTTTGGGGGGGGGGGGTTCGTGATATTTAGGGAATGCACACTTGTTCTTAGGGGGGTGGGCACCCCTGTAATAAGATAAGTGTAAAGGAAGATAGGATGATGACACTCAGCGGGCAACCCCCTTTCCCTCAAATACCTCTAAACTTAAACAGAATTAACAGAACAGAAAAACAGAAGAAACTAAACTTGAACAATATTGAAAAGTTGAGATCGGTTCCCCCATACGGTAAATATCAGCGTGAGTAAAATTGAATAAATTGCTTTGGGCTTAAAAAGTAAAATAAGAAACAACGTTTAATTGCACACAATCGCAGGGGACACAAAATTGCCACATATTTTGGGGTTACAAACAGGGTTGGCTTTCTGCCGGCAGAAACTAGTTTTTGCCGTGCCAGTGGCAGAAACTGGTTATAACCGGTAAAAACCGGCAGAAACTGGCAAAAACTTTAAATGTCTTTACTAACTCAAGTAATTAGTAAATGATATTTGTTTCAGTAAACTAAAAAAATTAAACATCATTTCATCATTAAAAAAAAATAAAATCCCATGCTAGTGCCCTTGATTTAGTTCATGAAGTTAATTTTTCATTTGCAGAGGCTCGTAGTATTTGGATTAATTTAACAAAGGATTAAAAATCATACAGGGGTGCTTAGGAAAGAGGAGTGACATACAGAATTAAACAGGCTACTGATTGTAATTTGCTCACTTATATGCTTCCTCTAAATTGTTTGTGATTGAAATTATCATGTCATGTGCTTCAAGAAGAAAGTGCCAGAATTTTACTTGCCTAAATTTTGTACCTAATGTCTCAGCGTTGCAAAACAAATTGGCCCCATTTCTCAAAACTTATTTTTCCAGTCAAATTTTTACCACAACCCCAGTTACTACGTGGTGGACCAGTTTTACAATAGATGAAAGTTTCACGAACATTGCTTGCTAGCTCTTCAGTTTTAAGAATAATCTAAAATTTCTCATTTGTGCGCAGTAAATTGAGAACCTGTTTAGATTTTTTGAAACCACCTTTTCTAAGAGGTAATTGCAGGGTCCAAACAATGTAACATTTGATTTGAAATTGTAATAATTTTGTAATAAAATTACAGTACTTTGGTTAATTATTTTTTCCATGCATTTTCAGTTGTATATCAAGAATTAATTTTTCATTTTGTGAGTTTTTGCCAGTTTCTTCCGCAAAGTGGAAGAAAGTGGTTTTTACCATGCCGGTTTTAACCGGTTTCTACTAAAGCCCTCGATCCGTCTCTTAAGTGGCGACACACTTTGATCCATGCACTGCGCGCCGCTTTCGACTGCGATTGGAGGCGGGCAGTTACGTGGGTTCAGTCCGCCATTTTGTGTCGTTGCCTGTGTGATTTCACTGTGCGGAATACTAGATATTTTCTCTTTGCTATTCGTATTTTTCATCAAACGCTATCTTTCATGTGATGATGCCTTGGTGTAGTGCATTAAGATGTTCTAACAGTTCAAAATTACTATATCGAAGTACATTGAAAGATTATTTATGTATTTTAAAGGTTTTCATCAATACTGCTGCGCAATTTCAGATACTTTATGAAACTCTTGTTGAAATTGTAATATTTTTTACTTTTCATGAAACTGTCTGATGGTTTGTTAATTTTCATGGGATAATAAGGACATTCACTAAAATCATCATAAATAGTTCCTTCAAATATTGTAAAGCTCAACTATGTAACGGCACCTAATAAACTGCTAGCAGTAGTAAACTATTTGCCCTGTTTTCAAAACTGATTTTTCTGAGTTTAAGATAACAAAACCGCCAAAATTTAAATATACTAGTTATTTTATTTATTTTTAATGTAATTTTTCTATTGTTTGGTTAGTTTCAAAATGTCTCAATAACTGTAGCAAAATTATTTTAAGAACACGTCGTTTTGCTTTTAATTGGGTCACAGCCATGAGTTTCAGTGTGTTGCCAAGTTAATTATTTATCTATTTTGCGCGTAAAAATTAAGATATTAAAAGTGTGAAATTATTCATTAAAAAAATTAAGCTTCTTTGAGATTACAGTAACAGGGCTTTAGTTTCTACCAGTGGTTTTGACCGCTTCTGCAGAAACTTGCCAACCCTGGTTACAAAGCACCCCCTTGTTTCGAAGTAAGTGAGCTCAAAGATGAAGCTCACTGATTTTGCTTTGAAGAGGTTGCTTCCTTGTAACCTCGAAGCACGTGTACGTAGTAATCTGATATTTTGTGCAATTAAAAGTTTTTATTTCTTATTTTATCATTGTAAGTGTTCTGTAAGGATATAGTCTGTTTGAAGGAACCTCTTTTTGTGTCCTAACATTATTAGTTTGAAATTGTTTTAAAATAAAACTTTGCAACCTCTTATATGAAGGTGCCATCTTGGTTCAACCGTTAATTATCTGATTAGGGGAAGGTCGTTTAGTATCGGACAGCGGGTAGTATCGGACAAGGGCTGCTTCTTATTTCCGCCGCCAGGGGCAGCACGTACTGGGTCAACATAGTGTGCCGTATTGGGGAAAAAAAGCCATAGACGCCATATTGGTTCAAATCAACCGTTCGTTCTGGTGTGCCAAGCTAGTTGTTTGTTTGTTGAGAGAATTGCAGTGGACGAACTTAACTTCTGGGGCATATATTTACACATAAAGTAAATTGTATTGTTTCATTGTTATAACTTTAGACTGATGGTATATTAATCTAAGTATTATGAGCTATAAAAGTGTCTAGCTTAAGTAATAACCTAGTGGTGGTTAAACAAATGTAGCTTTACAGTCGGGTTGTATCGGACAAACCAATTTCGGGTTGTATTGGACAAAGTTACTGGCACTAAAATAAAATACTGACGGTGTTTTTCTTTGTCCAACAGGTTGAAATGGAAAAATCACGACATAAATGGGATGAAACAAATATGAAAGAAAAAGTTGGACTTAATAAAATGACAATTAGAGAAGCTAGTGAAAGATAAACCAACCATAGGCTATATTTTTCAACTTTTATAAAAAAATCATTAGTTATTTTCATTTTTAGACTTGTATACTATTCTAAGTAACCAACTACTTTGTTCGTTTCATTTTTTTGCACATTAAAATGTTATTTCTGAACTATTTGTTTTTATTTCAACATTTTAATGTTTTGTCCGATACAACCCTCCAAAATTTAAAATTGGCCAAAAATAGAATTTGACAAAAATTTGTTTAAAAAATACGACTCCATGTTTTTTAAACCAAAGTTTACAATTTATGTTAGGTAACTTAGCACAGCATAATTTAGTGTAAAAACTAATTCTTTACAAATAAAACAAAAAGTGTTATGATTGAAATGGCTTAGGTGTCCGATACTACCCGACCTTCCTTTACGTCTAATATAAAATGTAGTCAGTAACTGTAAATTTACGCTTTTATTTCGTTTGGTAGTGCTTTGTTACCCCAAATCATGGATGTTTGTAATTCGAAATTTCCGAAAATTTTGGGTTGACAACACATTCTAAAACTGAAATATTATTTAAAAAAAAACTTTTAAAATGTTTTTATTTCAATGATTTTGTATGCAGAGAGAGAAGGGGAGGGGGTTGAAAAGATACAAGTATTATTCCTGCCATTTAATGAAAACACTTACGGTTTAAAAAAAATTGCAAATAATTTTTAATCCACATTATTCTATGAATGAAACAGCTAAATTACTTACTCCAGTACCCCGCACCGAGTTGTAAAAACAAGTGTTATTCCTTCCATTTAATGAAAATACTTACGGTTAAAAAAAATTGCAAATTAAATTTTTAATCCGCACTATTCTATAAATGAAACAGATGAATTACTTCTCTAGTACCCCGCACCGAATTGTAAAAACAATTGTTATTCCTACCATTTAATGAAAACACTTACGGTTAAAAAATATTGCAAATTAAATATTTAATCCACACTATTCTATAAATGAAACATACATTACTTACTCCAGTACCCCGCACCGAATTGTAAAAACAATTGTTATTCCTACCATTTAATGAAAACACTTACGGTTAAAAAATATTGCAAATCAAATTTTTAATCCACACTATTCTATAAATGAAACATACATTACTTACTCCAGTACCCCGCACCGAATTGTAAAACTGCATGGGTTCCCTTTAGTGTTTTTAAAGGGTAATCAACAACAGGCAAATTCAACCGCCCATTCATCAATTGCGAGCGTGGGGCTCGAACGTAAAGTCTGTCCAGTTAGTTGGTATGTGCCAAAAATACCTGTGGACACGTGGTAAACAAGCGAGCCAAAATTACCTGCATTCGTCGAACGAGGAAACATGGTCTTTTCGAAAAGGGCAAACAACCCTCGAGTCAGTCTCCCCCCCCCCTTTTCTGGCACACCCGTAAAATTTGCCTTCTAATAAAGCAGGGTGAGTTGATAAAAGTCTCTGTCAGCTTTTTGAAGGGGCATGTCTACCTGGCTGACACCTTGACTCCCCAGCTCAACGCTAATAGCCACTAAGGTGATATCAAACTAATGTTCAAGGGGATGTGTATTTATGTAAGATTCTTATTTCGTGGTCGATTTCTTTCTCGATACTGTTAATGATTGAAGATCAGTCTTTGCTGTAACCAAGGGCCTTCAGATGGGAGGGCACGGGAGGTCACTGAGACCTTCGAAACATTTCCTTATTCGGGAAATTTTGTCTGCAGATTCGGAAAAATTATCGTCGTTCGGCAAAATGTGGAGTTCTATTCGGCAAAATTGTCATCGTTCGGCAAAATAATAAGATTTCAGGACCAAATGAATATTTTATTTATACTTCTCCTTCCGCTAATAATTGCTGGCAGTGACTAATCACTAAAAGGCGATATCTTACCAGAAATGACTACCACGGGCTCCCTTTCAAGATGTTTTTCCTCACTTGGCAGGCGACACACGATAAAACATTTTGTTTAGGAAAACTGCATTAAAAAAAAATAACAAAAATTGAATGTTGGGAAAATAACGTATTTTCTGGCTCCGTGTTTCTATTTTTTTTTTTTTTTTTTTTTTTTGCTTATTCTCCTAATTTTAGTGTTCCTAACATTGATTTTTTTCCTAACCTTTCGGCTTGCCGGAAAGGACCAGGCAAGTGTTATTGAAAATCCCCCGATTTTTGTCGCATGGCGGATAATGTGAGGTAATACGGTAGGACTTTTTATTTCCGAACTTTTAAAATGTGCACATAAAGTAATTGAAACCTTACAGTTCGCAGAGTTGTCATGGAACAACACAAGAGAAGTGTAAAGTATTACACAAATATTATTGAGGGGGTAAAGAAAGGTCATTGAAAAATCCAAAACGCATCTGTAATATGAAAAGTCTCCCTCTAACTCCACTGGAATTAAAAGGCATGGGGTGCTTTTGGGGGGGGGGGGGGGGCATCACACCTAGTGTTCTTCTGATTAAGAAGTGCGGCGGGGCACAGAAGAACGCGAACAGGTTTGTGAAGATGACAGCTTTAATGCAATGTTTGGCTCGTCATTACGGATTGATTGTCTCTGCCCCTAACGCCCTCCACTCTGGCATCGAGCACCAGGGGGGCTGGGTGTGCTTTTGTCGCGCGAGGTATGGGCATCACATATGTCACACTCAGTTTAGTATAGTCAGTAGGTTGGTGCAAGGGCACCATATAGGGGGGGGGGCATGTGGGAGCCCCTCCCCCTCCTTAGAATTTAGAACTTCTTTCCTTTTAGTACTGTTTTCTTTGCAAAAATGTAAAAACATTTCTTCTCCAGGCGTTAATGAATAAGTTACTAAAAATGTCAAATTTTAATAACTCGAATCTGCACTGAAATCAGTTTTCATGGGGAAAATATCCTGCTAAACCATGGAGAAATTTTATGAGTCCCCCCCCCCCCTTACAATTTTGCATACGGGCGCCCTTGAGCTGATGAACTCTGCAATTCGTTAACTGAGTAATGCGTGGAAAGTACGAAAATTGAGGTTGCGTTGAGAAATGAGCTTTGTTTTTTCTTTTAAATTTCTCTATCTCTCTCTTTATAGGAGCAGCAGAAATTCGAAACTTGAAGCTGATTTAAGACCGAAAGCACAGCGACACAAACGCTGTCGCGTTACGCATGTAAAAAAAAATTTAAAATTGCATATCTTAGAAGCAAAATGCTGCCCACTAGAGCAGTCAGAGTTATTTCCCAGGAGGGTGGTGTTCAGGTGACAACATTTTCCTCAGAGGGTGGGGGGGGGGATTTATATTTTAGTCCTTCACCATAGTAAGATTGGAAATCTGAGTTCAAACCAAAGGCACGAAGCGGAATTCTTCTGCGCCCCTATGATTTGGCCGTACAGGATACGAATTTTCATTGAATTTTGAAAACAGGTTCCTTTGTTCTATTCATTTATTTTATTTTCTGTCTTTCTTTTCACTCATTGAGGCAAACTCCAATTTAGATTTTATGAATAATTTTAAAAAAAGTAGAGAGCGGTATATTTACTTCCATACGGATAACTTATAAATGCTAGTTTATTTCTTTATTTTTGCATAAATACAGTCGAATCTCGATAACTCGAAGCCAACAACTCGAATATTCCTTTATCTTGAAGTTTTTATAAGGTCGTAAACCCTTGAGACTCTTATAGAAACTTCTCATAACTCGAACTACCTCAACTCGAACGTTTTAGCCGGTCCCTTGAAAATTCGAGTTATCGAGTTTTGACTGATGCCTCCGCGATCTATTTTAACCTTTTAATCCAAGCAAATTACGGCATTCCAAGCAAGGTACAGATGTTTCTGGGGTGCTAATAATTATCTAAAATAAAAATGAGTTTGCTATCTTAATGCTAGAAATCTTAAGAACCGGTTACCGGAAAAGGAACGGCATATTCAATTAAAAACATCCAATTAAAACCCTTTTAACTTGGTTCTCATAATGTTAAGGTTGCATTCTTTGACGAGTGTTTGGTCCTGTTTAAAGCAACAACACATTTTTTTTTGAGATTTTTTCCACCACCCAAGATGTTTCAAAATCATAATTTAATTTCATGCTCATTAAAGATTACACTTTTCGGGAAAACAGCTAATTACAAGTCGGTTTCCACAAAGACTTTTTTCCAAGTGTTTTAAAGGAAGTCTTTTGTTTTAATGGGAACGTGCGGTTTTAACTACCGTGACTGCAATAAAATCTTCCCTGTCCAAACGAGCTTCATTTCAAAGAACCTTTTATAGCAACGGTGTTCATTAATGAGATAGGCATAATTTTTAAGTTGTTCTACCTGATAACTGTGCAATATACTACTAATTGCATTACAGATGTTTCGGCAGCGTAGTGGATATGCAAAATCTCCCTCGTTGAGGTTCTGTGTGAAATGCACAATGCCCTGGAGTAATACCCAAATACATTTCAACGAGAAATTGCTACTTCTCGGCGTTTACTCATGCAAAAAAGAAAGAAAGGAAAAAAAAAAGACATTAAGAGCAGCATTTATCGTTTCTTTTTACTTCCTTTTACAAAACGAGCTGATGTGTGCATCACATGACTTCCTTTTACTCCAATTTAATGTCATTTCCACATTTTTGGCAATTTTAATGTGATTCAATTGTTTACTCTCTAAATATCACCAACAGACAAAGTAAAACCAAATTTTAAAAAAAACTCGCCAAATTTGTCGCCAAGTTGGCGACAAAACTTGGCGACCAAAAGACTGGCGATATATTGCCAAGTGTCCTACAAATTATAATACCACTTGAGTTTACATCGAAATTAACAATGATTTCGCAACAAAAAGGGGCAAAAGACCCCCTTAGGAACATCCGAATGCAACCAAAAGAGAAGGTGCACAACTAGATCCCACTAGGAGTCTACGTACCAAATTTCAACTTTCTAGGACATACCGTTTTTGAGTTATGCGAGATACATACACACATACGCACATACATACGTACATACGGACGTCACGAGAAAATTCGTTGTAATTAACTCGGGGGTCATCAAAATGGATATTTCGGGTGTCTGTACGTTCCTAGGCATATATCCATGTGTGGTCGGGTCGAAAAAAAAACTCAACATTCATTCGGGGGTGAGAAAAATGGAAATTAAGGCCGATTTTTGAGTGAAAATTTTTTTGCGAATACAATACTTCCTTTTTTGGAAAAGGAAGTAAAAAGAAGTATTGTATTCGCGAAAAAATTTTCACTCAAAAATCGGCCTTAATTTTTTTTTTTTTTTTCGACCCGACCACACGTGGATATATGCCTAGGAACGTACAGACACCCGAAATATCCATTTTGACGACCCCGGAGTTTATTACAACGAATTTTCTCGTGACGTCCGTGCGTATGTGTGTACGTGTGTATGTATCTAGCATAACTCAAAAACGGTATGTCCTAGAAAGTTTAAATTTGGTACGTAGACTCCTAGTGGGGCCTAGTTGTGCACTTTCTCTTTTGGCTGCATTCGGATGTTCCTAAGGGAATCTTTTGCCATTTTTAGGGGGAAATCGTTGTTAATTTCGATGTAAACTCAAGTGCTGTTATAATTTGTCGGACACTTGGCGATACATCGCCAGTCTTTTGGTCGTCAAATTTTGTCGCCAAATTGGCGACAAATTTGGCGAGTTTTTTAATTTTAAATTTGGTTTCAATATGGCCACTGTTGATGATATTTAGAGAGTAAACAATTGAATCACATTAAAACTTCCAACAATGGGGAAATGAGATTGAAGCCAGAAAAAACTTTTATTTTCACGACAATTAGTTTTTATTGTTTTTTTAACTGTTTGATTTTGGAAATAAAGCGTGGTCTTTATGACGTTACAAGTGAAGTACATTGGCGCGCTACTCCATAGCCGAGCAAAATTTTTAAGCTTAGCTGTCAACCATGTTTCCAAGCTATGATAATTTGCGCTGTGCGCTAATGACATCAGTGAATGGCATTTCATCGCTTTTGATGCCATGTGCAGAAGCGTCAAAAATGAATTTCAATCTGCGCATCGATTAAAATAATAGTTAAAAAATATTAAATTTTTTCAAATTATTTAAAAAATGGTTAAAACCTTTGTTTTTAAGCATGCTCTTTCAGAAAAAAAAAATACTTTTACAAATTCGAAAAAGACCCCATTACCGAAATATCCCCTTTCATCCATTTATTTTGAGATTAAAAGACAAAAAGTAAAATTGAAATAAATTTTTACTGTTTGTTATTTTGTGTACATATAAAAATTATATGCTTCCAGATATGCAGTAAACATGAGTAAGAGTAGAAATAAAAATGTTAGAAATAGTTAAATTCATACAAGTTTTCTCAAATATTCATTCATGAATATGGTCGAATTTCGACCACTGGGCGAACACTAGTACAAGTTACTCGAGATAAAGATCCTAATATTTACATAGCCCTGTTATCGATCATTGGCGTAGGTGAGGATAAAACCCTACGAGAGCAGTGACAGTGCAGAGCAATGCATTTCACGCTTGCTTCAGAGAAGCCTTGATTCAAACTTTTCATCGCGATTACTACTAACATTACTGTTGCAAGGCAACAAAATTTGTAACGATGAGTTTTATATTTAAACTAGTGGTACCCGCCCGGCTTTGCCCGTAGTTGAAAATTAAGTTCATTCGCTCTCCCATTCCACGTCATGATAATTTCGTAATTTAATCGTCCATCTTATGATAATTTTGCTCCGGAAAATGTTCTTAAAAGCTGAAATAGAAAAAGAACAAAATCGAATTTTTGAAAAATCGCTTTGAGTTGCACACCCCAATGCTACTAGCTTAACTTCATGCCAAATTTCATGAAAATCGGCTGAACGGTCTAGGCGCTATGCGCGTCACAGAGATCCAGACCTACAGACATCCTCCAGACAGAGAGACTTGGAGCTTTATTATTAGTCAAGAAAAGATATTTGATGGGGAAATGACATGAAATTTGCTGTTTTCCATCCTAACCGAAATAATTTTATTTTATAACTGTAATTTTTCAGCGCTAAGTTGCACCTTTAGATAAAGCAAATCATTTAGTGAAATCCCGAAGTCTCCAAGGGGTCTAGTTGCTGGGATGTAAGCAAAACCAGGTCTCAGATTTCTCCGTAACAATCAGGCCAAGTATAATAATCCTTCCTTAGTATAATAATCCTTAAAAAATGTTTAATACCCATGTTTTTAAGCATGCTCTTTCAGAAAAAAAAATCTTTAATGTTTCGGAAACAACCCTATTAAAAAAAAAGCGAATTCTTAAGATTTAGTGGTAAAAACAGATGCGTTTATTGAAATCTTTTAACCACCAAAAAAAAAATAATAATAACATTCAAACATTATTTTTCCTGTATTTTTAGCAAATATTTACCTGTTGAATCACTTCCAAACAGGATTGAGGTAAATTAAATTCTATAACCAGTTTTTCTTTGCATCCCGGCAACATATGCCAACATGAAAATTGATGATAATGGGATTGAGAAGCTTAAAAGCCATGCAAAAGCAGCAGAAAACCTGAGAGCAAAGAAAAAATATTCACCTTGTAATTGCCGTATAATTAACACGCCGTTTAACCCGGCATAAAACGAGTAAAGCGGCTTAAAGCGCAAATCCCTTCCTCGAGCAAAAACGCGTGAAATTTGTCAGAAGTTTTATCACCAAATGTCTTTTAAGAAGGAAATATATAACTTTAATAACGCATAAAACTTTGCAAATGTCTACTTGTTTCTTGAAAAGTAAAAAAAAAAAAAAAAAGCTGGAAATTTAGCACTTAAACTGGCAGGTTTTCTTTTGAAATCACCCCCCCCCCTCCGTAAATTCCCATCAATTATAACTCTTCGTTGCTTGAAGCAATGCGTAAACACTTCAAAGCAGCTTCCCTTGTTCAGCATTGTTTTAACCGCCCATTTTTCTTTCTTTCTTTATGACGTCAGCGTTGAAGAAAGAAATAATGGGCGATAAATCAGTGAAAGAGGGTTAACTATTATTTATAAGTGTTTTGAGACATCAGGAGGAAAAAGGGTGTTAAATAAAAATGGCAAATAAAATATTCAATGATGAAGAATGATCGTGTACTGTTTTTTTTTTAGCTCCGTTTTAATAAAACAAAAATGACAGTTCAAGAGGAAATTTGCATTCAGTTGGGAGTTTGGTGAGAAAAAAAAACGGTATTTTTAAGCTCAATGTTTTTGATATTTTTTTTTACAACCCCTCTAATTTTATTTTGAACTAGTGGTACCCGCACGGCTTTGCCCGTAATAGAAAAATTAAAAGGTCTTTTGGTTCGCCTGTATATTTACAAATAATGTATGGTGAATTTTCTCGCCAATTGACTTGTTCCCACGTTACGGTTCCACGTCATGATAATTTCGTATCTCGCCAATTGACTTGTTCCCATGTTACGGTTCCACGTTATGATAATTTCGTATCTCGCCAATTGGCTTGTGCCCTCGTTACGGTTCCACGTTATGATAATTTCGTAATTTACTCGTCCATCTTATGATAGTTTTGTTCTTAAAATTGGAATAGAAAAAGAACCACATCGAATTTTCGAAACATCGCTTCGAGGTGCACACCGCCATGCTACAAACTAACTTTGTGCCAACTTTCATGAAAATCGGCCGAACGGTCTAGGCGTTATGCGTGTCACAGAGATCCAGACATCCAAACATCCTCCAGACATCCAGACATCCTCCGGACATCCACACATCCTTCGGACATCCAGACAGAGAGACTTTCAGCTTTATTTTTAGTAAAGAAGACTCTGCATGAAGTGCTGAAGCTGAAATCGATGCCTAGTAGATGCGCCCGGCTCTGCACGGGTTGTATATGCGATATACTAGTAAGACAAAAATAAAGAAAAAAAACTATCTTTTAAAAAAATAGTTAAGAGGTTTTGACATGAGTTTCAGAAAATTATTGCTTATGAAAAAATGTTGCATTCTTTCAAATTTTATGCCAATAAATGAAGAGCTTTATCTACAAAAGGCTTTGAGTCAAAATTTTGAAAAATGTATTTCTGACGGAAAAAAATAGTAACACATGTCCAAAATATATTTACAATAAGAAGATTTTTTTAACATAGTTTATCAATACAATCAAATATTTTAATATGCGTCTAACAGTATTATTTCGGTGAGTAAAAATCCTTTTGTTGTGTTTGTTTAGATTTTATTACGGTAAATAATAAAGAAAGAGAGGCAGAAGATCGAAACGTGGCTAGTATTTCAACAATAGTTTAAGACGAAATATAACGCAACGAAAATAACACTTTTGTAATATTCGTTTAAATTTTTTGATTACCAACAGTAAAGAAAAAAAAAACTGACGAAGTAATTACAAGAATAGTTCAATTTTCTTAAACATTAGTTTAGGAAAAATACTCAAAAATGCAATAAAAAAAACTCTTGCTGTATTCATTTAAATTTTGTAACTATAAATTTGGAAAAAAAGAGAGAAAAAAATAACATCCTCAACCAACATCTAGCAACCAGTTCCAGGTTTTATTTGAATTTTGATACATTGAATTAAAATTATGTTTTTCGCAATCACGAACCCTACTCGTTGGGTTTCTTGTTTCTACAAACGTCCCCTATCGAAATCATAATGGGGTCGTTTCCAAAATTTTAAAAGTATTTTTTTCTGAAAGAGCATGCTTAAAAACATAGAATTTGACCATTTTTAAAATAATTGGAAAAAGTCATTCGTGTCGAGCCCCAAAATTTCTGTGCACGCCCCTGATAAAGACCACGCCTTATTTGAAAAATCAGACATTAAAAAAAAAAATCATTAAAAATTTAACATTTTGAAAAACAAAAAGCTTTTCCTCGCTCTTTTTTTTGAGCAATCACGATTGCTTATTGTTCTCACTTGACCTTTTTTGGCGTTCCTATGATTTTATTTTCCCACCAGCACCCTCTGCAGCATCACCGTTGACCGGCTCCTCACGATGCTGCTCCTATACCGAAAGCCATCTCCAGGTTGCGTCTATATCCTACACTTACACGCATACATACACGCACGTACACACACAAACACACACCTACACACACATACATACACCTACACACACATACATACACCTACACACACATACACACACTCAAACACATACACACACATATACATACAGACACCTACACATACACACACACCGACACACAACTACACACACACCGACACACAACTACACACACACTCATACCTGCACGCAGACACAAACACACATACCCCCACACACACATAAACACACACGCCTACATACACTCACACACACACACTCGTGATTGCGAAAAACATAATTTGAATTCAAGATGTCAAAACTCAAATTTTTTTTTTTTTTTTTTTTGCCTTATTCTATCAGTTTCAGTGACTAAAATTAGTACTTTTGACTGATGGAAACATCCCCAACTGCAAAAAACGTAGTTTGAATTCCAAATGCAAAAATTAAGTGAATGTCAGACGCTTGATGCTTAGGGCTGAGGACGAGGAAAAGCAGAAGTCACCGCCCTCGCCACCACCCAGGTGGAACACCGGTGGACCCCCAACAGGGGTGCCCGCAGGGGGGGGGGGATTATGGAGCAAGTCGCGCCAACAAAATTTTTTGGGGGGGAGGGGCTATTTATTTATTATTTAAATTTTTTATTTATATATTTAAATTTATGTATTGATTTATTTTTTATTTAAATTATTTATATTATTTTTTTTAATTTTATTCTGTTTATATTTTAATTCATTCATTTATTTAGTTTGTGTGTGTACTGTGTATATGTTTTTGGCGTAGCACACAACGTTTCTTTTAAAATAATAAAAAGAAAAGTAAACAAACAAATTTAAAAAAATAAATTAACAAAATTAAAAAAAAAATCATTAAAAACGTTTAAAAAATTAATTAAAAAAAAATAAGCTATAAAATAAAAAATAAAAAAGGGAAAGAGGATTGAGAAGAGTTTTGGGGGGGAATTCGCGCCATTGAACTAGGGGGGGGGGGCATCCTCGGACCTCAAAAAGCACAGGACGTCAGCTATACCAAGTCAAATGAAAACAATTCGGTCAGGGTCAGTCCAAGTGGTTTTCAGAAAAATTCTGTTATAACGCCTCAGATGCTACGAGCGAATTACGACAGCCACGCGGATTGCCCCCGAGTGCGATTAAAGAATTATTTCCATTCAACCTCGAAGAGGGTGGATCTAGATCCATGCATATTTGGAGAAGAAATAAATGCGCGATCAGGGCTCGAATCCAAATAGCTCGTGCTCTTCGGTAATGACCGTTGTGCGAGCAGTCCTCCCCCCTCCCCCCGCTGAAAGGATATTCTATCCCAATTTTCGAACCTTTTATGTAGAACCTCTATAACTGGAGAAGCCGACGCAAGCGGGAGCAATTGTACTTATCGCACAACAGGGACATCTTTACTAATAATAAAGCTGAAAGTCTGTCCAGAGGATGTCTGGATGTCTGTGACGCGCATAGCGCCTAGACCGTTCGGCCGATTTTCATGAAATTTGGCACAAAGTTAGTTTGTAGCATGGGAGTGTGCACCCCGAAGAGATTTTTCGAGAATGCGACGTGGTTCTTTTTCTATTCCAATTCTACGAACAAAACTATCATAAGATGGACGAGTAAATTACGAAATTATCATAACGTGGAACCGTAACATGGGCCCAAGCCAATTGGCGAGATACGAAATGATCATAACGTGGAACCGCAACATGGGTGCAAGCCAATTGGTGAGAAAATTCACCATACATTATTTGTAAATATACAGGCGAACCAAAAGAGCTTTTAATTTTTCAATTACGGGCAAAGCCGTGCGGGTACCACTAGTACAAAATATAAGACATTCCATAGAACACTGCAACATGTTGACAAAGATTACAGAGCATTTATAACGTAATGATAGTGAAATCATGAGAAATAAATCAATAATTAACCTCACACAAGCGAGATCCATTTCCAGGCTGCCAGCCACTTCGTCGGCTCTTAATTATCCATCTCCTTTTTTCTTTCTGCATCTGCTGCAAATCTACAGAGCTGAAATCCTTTTTCGGAGCTATTTACACAATTAACAGCCGAACAACCACCCATTTGACTCAATTTAACGTATGCCAAAGAAATGCAAACATCTGCAGCATTGCTATCGCTACGAAGCACTGGATCAAGTTTGCTCCAAAATGGCGGCTGCGTCGGCTCCTCCACTATAGGGGCCTTACTTTAATGTTAAGACCGCTGTACCAGAGGTACTCCCTTATCCGCCATTCTGGTTCGGAACTCTACACATAATAACGTCAGTATGTTAGCAAATACCACGATGAAGAAAAAAAAAATGGTGTCCAAGCTTCACCTGCATTTCTTGATTGGTGCTCGGCTGTTTCATTTTTATAACTGTTGAATATTCCAACTATTCAGATTTAAAACAGTTGAGTTATGAAAATAGGGTTCTTTACAGAAAATATTTTTCTATAACATGATGCAGTGATAACCTGTGTAAGTTGACCACTTGCGGTGAACTATTTTAGTGGTCAACTTAAACAAGTGGTCAACTTACAAAGGTTGATTTATAGGATAAGGGCTAATTCCGAGCCCGAAAAAAGCGGTTAACTTCACAGGTTTTTTACTGCTGTATTATTAAAATTATGAAGCCTATAATAATGTCATTGCTTGCAGAATGTTTGATCATTCCAGTTTATAAAAAAGAGAATATTTAATTTATACAGATTCAAATCAAGTTAGGTAAGAAAATGGGGTTCCTTACGGAGGCCTTTCCCATACAAGAATCTAGTATTAAATTTAAAAGTTTAGTTAACTTGCTGGAATTCCTCAAGGTGGCGTTTAACTGAACTTTTCACCAGTAGTTTTTACACCGTAGTACGCCGTTCCTTCTAAGAAATCCAGACTTCTGTTCCGTTTTTAGGTCCGAGTTAATTGCCACTGATGAAGCTCTCAGAATCATCAAGACGATAGCATCATCTGCTGAAATATGGATTTTATCTGACAGTCGCAGTGCTGTACAACATCTTAGCAAATGGACAAACGTTGGAGACAAAACATCTGTCTCAATCCTTAACAATCTCACAGAACTCTCACCCAGAAATATACCTCCAATGATCCCATCCCACATTGGTCTCTTTGGCAATGACACAGCGGACCTCTTGGCCAAGGTGTTGCCAAGGTCACTCAGTGTTGCCAGATGGTCAAATCCAGATTTCCCCAATTCCCTTTCAACTTTTCCCCAAAAAGCGAGGTTTTCTATCAAAATTCCCCAAATTCAAAAAAAAAATTTTCCCACTAATATTTTTATAAAATGAATCGACTCCCTCTTGAAAAAATTTTTTTTCCCCAAATAGCCAAATTTTCTTATGAAATTCCCCAACTTTTTTTTCTTCCCATTTTCCTTTTTTTTTGTCTTCTATATCTTTATTTTTCTTTATCTTTGCTTAAAAAAAACTGAAAGTCTCTCTGTTTGGATATCGTCAGGATCTCTGTGACGCGCATAACGCCTAGACCGTTCGACCGATTTTCATGAAATTTAGGACAAAGTTAGTTTGCAGCAGGGGGGGGGGGGTGAGCACCTCAAAGCGATTTTTCGCAAAAATTCGATTTTGTTCTTTTTCTATTCCAATTTTAAGAACATTTTCCCGAGCAAAATTATCACAAGATGGACGAGTAAATTACCAAGTTATCATAACGTGGAACCGTAACGTGGGCAAGCCAATTGGCGAGAAATTCATCATTCATTATTTGTAAATGTACAGGGGAACCAATAGACTTTTTAATTTTCTACTATGGGCAAAGCCGAGCGGGTGCCACAAGTCATAAATACAAGCGCCTGACCGAAAGATAAGAAATAACCAAATATTTTTCTACTCGCATTTACTACTGCTTCTGTTCGTACATTAAAACTATGATTTTTGTATATATTTATCCAAGAACATTCTTCATCACACTTATATTTACCTTTTTCACCTATCAACTAGTTACTCACGCAGAACAATAATACGAATTCCATAAAGTTAAGCAAAGCTAAACCAACACTGTTTGATACAAACAATGTAACTACTACTTCTTGACGTGAATTTAAATACGAAAAAAAAAACTTTTTTCCCCGAGGTTTTTTTCTCCCCCAGGATTTCCCCAAGAAAAAAAATATTCCATATAGAATTCCCCTCAAATCCCATTTCCCCAGAGAGCACCAGATTTCCCCAAAATGGGGAAATTTCCCCCAATCTGGCAACACTGGTGTCACTGAAAATTTGGTGTCGAGAAGAACTTTGACCTTCTCAGAAATTTGTTCTAAAATGAAAACTTTCAACCAAGAACTTTGGAAGACTCCTCTAACTCACCCCTGGTAAAATAGGCAGTCCCAGGTGGTACCTTTTCCATCAAGGTGGATAGAGTCGTCCAAACAACAAAGACTTGCAAGTGGGCACATCAAGTGATCAAGTGCCTAACTTTTCATTTAGGTAAAGTTCGTGAGACCTGTACTAAATGCAGATTGGTGCAAGCATCTCCAGGCCATCTTGTGCCTCTACCAATCGGGCGGGACTGGACAGAGAGGACATTTACTCCAGTCCTCTGCTGGTTTATGGTTTTTTGGGGGCACTTGGCTCATGAACCTGGGCGGTCATTCCAAGCCCGTTAGCTTGCGAGATCGAGATTTTCGCTCACGTGATCGGTTGCGACGTAGAAATGTCACAAAGTAGTATTTTAATCTACTCGAACAGCTTGCGGCCTGGTTCGAATAGATCAGAATACTACTTTGTGACATTTCTACGTCACCGCCAATCACGTGAGCGAGAATCTCGATCTCGCAAGCTGACGAGCTTGGAATGACCGCCCTGGTCTTGCCTGTGGCTAGACCGGAGTAATAAGTCTTCATCATCAACACTGTAGTAACCAACGACTGTTATAATGTCATTGGTTGAACGAGGTTTTGACTATTCCAGTTTATAAAACTCTTCATTAGTTATTTTTACGCTTAACAACTATCGACTATAACATCATGCTTAAATGATGTTTGAATATTACAGTTTATAAAAGAAGAATATTTCATTGATTCAGATGTGAAACAAGTGAGAAGTGAAAATGGATATCTTTACGGGAGACATTTCTCGATCAGCTATAGATTATTTTAAGAAATCAGTTACCTTTTATAGATTTGCTCAAAGTGGCGTTTTACTAAACTATTCATCAATGTTTTTTTTTTCTCACGCCGGAGCAACCAGCGATTACAATAACATCATTTCATGAATGATTTTCAACTGTTCTATAAGCAGATTTCACGCATTAAAAATTTTAAACAAGTGAGAAACAATAACGCAATTGTTCAGAGGAAACAATTTTCAAAAGGTTATTGTTTAATTATCGTCCTAATTAGTTATCTTGATAGACTTCCCCAAGTTGACGCTTTGCTAAACTATTCATCAGGTGTTTTACACCAAAGCAACCAGCGACTATAACAACATCATGCTAAAATGATGTTTGAATATTTCAGTTTATAAAAGTTGTCATTCATTCAAATCAAAACATTTGAGGAATAATAACACACTCGTAACTGTTCACAGAAAGCAATTCTAAATAAGCTATTATTTAATTTAAGAAATTAGTTATCTGGGTAGATTAGCCCAAGATATCATTTTACTTAACTTCCCATCAATTATTTTTACGCCGTAGCAAACAGAGGCATAACATCATTCCACTGATTTTCGCCAATTCCAGTTCATAAGAAGAGATTTCATTTATTCACATTTAGAACAAGTGAGGAATTATAACGTAATTGTTCACAGAAAATAATTCTCAACGAGCTTTTTAGTTAGCTAATCAATTTACTACTAGGAATACAAATGCAAATGTGACGACCAGCAACAGACTCTTGGCCCAGCTTGGCTGGTCCTAGTCAATGTATTAGTCCCCAATGAAGATCAATGGCCCTCTTAAAGCTATCCACCCCCTTGCTCCTTACCACCTCTTCCGGTAAGCTGTTCCAAGTGCCCACAACCGTACTAAAGTAGTAGTTTTCCCTTATTTCCAGGTTAGCCTGAGATTTGAATAGCTTAAAACAATGAACCCTTGTCCTGCTTTCCCCGCAAAAATTTAATCCATTTACATCTTTCATTTTGATAAATTTAAACTACTGGATCATGTCCCTCTGACTCTTCTTTGCTCCCCGCTATACATATTAAGTCTGGTATCATAATCTAAATCTGAAAGTCCTATTACTAGTCTAGTTACCATTCTTTGAACCCTTTCCAATACAGAAATATCTCTTCTCAGGTAAGGCGACCAAAACTGCACAGCTTACTCCAAATGGGGTCTTACTAAAAACCAGCAACTTTAACTTATTGCTAACACTTGAAACAAGGCTTGATCCAAAGCGCTCTTGGAACCAAAATGGCGGATAGGTCAGCCTCCCCTCTGGAGGGATTCCATATTATGTATTACGCCGAAATATTCAATCTGCATTACTGCACAGCTTACTCCAAATGGGAGCTTACTAAAAACCAGCAACATTAACTTACTGCTAACACTTGATCAAAGGCTTTGAGCGCTCTTGGAACCAAAATGGCGGACAGGTCAGCCTCCCCTCTGGAGGGATTCCGTATTATGTATTACGCCGTAATATTCAATCTGCATCACTTCAAACTTCATCTATCACCAGAGAGACAACGGGAAATATTTTTAATCGCAGGTCAGGGCGGCCGAAAATTAAAGAGCGGCCATTCTGTGGCCACCTTCCGTCCGCCAATATTCGTTGGGATAAGGATAAGGGACGGGGGTCTCCCCCACTCTGATGGATTAAGACGTCAACGATTGGGAAAAGTGTTTCGTGATAGTTGGGAATCATATCATCCCCAATTATTCGAGGAGCGTGGAGATAGGAGTAGGATAATAAGGGGGGGGGGGGTTAGTGCATATTGAAGACGGTTGTTAGACATCTTCATTATCATTTTCTATTCACAATGCGTGACTAAAACATATAGCATGATGACTTCGCATTCTCGCCTTGTTGAGCAATCACGATTGCTTATTGCTTTCACTTGAGTGTTTTGATGTGCTATCATTTTATTTTCCCGCCAGCACCCTCCGCAGCATCACCGTCCACCGGGTCCTCACGATGCTGCAACTCTAGCGAAAACCGTCTCCAGGTTTCGTCAATATCCTACACTTAGACGCATACATAGACGCACCTACACACATATACATATATACACCTACACACACATACATACACCTACACATATAGAAAAACACATACACACACATACATACACCTACACATATAGAAAAACACATACACACACATACATACACCTACACATATAGAAAAACACATACACACACATACAACTACCCATACACTCATGCCTGCACACAGACACAAACACATATGCCTACACACACATACACATACCTCCACCTACACACATATACATATATACACCTACACACACATACATACATACACCTACACATATAGAAAAACACATACACACACATACATACACCTACACATATAGAAAAACACATACACACACATACATACACCTACACATATAGAAAAACACATACACACACATACAACTACCCATACACTCATGCCTGCACACAGACACAAACACATATGCCTACACACACATACATACATACACCTACACATATAGAAAAACACATACACACACATACATACACCTACACATATAGAAAAACACATACACACACACACAAACACCTACACATATAGAAAAACACATACACACACACAACTACCCATACACTCATGCCTGCACACAGACACAAACACATATGCCTACACACACATACACATACCTCCACACTCGCATACACACAACTACCCACACACTCATGCCTGCACACAGACACAAACACACATGCCTACACACACACACACATACCCCCACACACAAACACACACGCTTACATATACACACACTCGTGATTGCGTAAAACATAATTTTAATTCAAGATGACAAAATTCAAATTATTATTATTTTTTTTATGTTTTGAAGCTAAGTTGAACAAGTTACACTTAGAAGAAGCTTCCAAAGCAAAGCACTAATAGCATTTTGCAAAAGTCACAAAAGTTATGATATGAATAAGAAACTTGCTTTTGTTTTTGATGACAAGGCAAAATGAAGAAATTAGGAAGTAATTTTCATTTTCTTTCACATAAAGTTTTTAAAAAAAAATTAAAGACATTTTTTATTCATAGCTAGTGGAACCCGCACGGCTTTGCCCGTAATAGAAAATTAAAAGGTCTTTTGGTTCGCCTGTATATTTACAAATAATGTATGTTGAATTTTCTCGCCAATTGGCTTGTGCCCATATTACGGTTCCACGTTATGATAATTTCGTAATTTACTCGTCTATCTTATGATAATTTTGTTCTTAAAATTGGAATAGAAAATGAACCACATCGAGTTTTCAAAAAATCGCTTCGAGGTGCACACCCCCATGCTACAAACTAACTTTGTGCCAAATTTCATGAAAATCAGCCTAACGGTCTAGGCGCTATGCGCGTCACAGAGATCCTGACAGAAAGAGAGACTTTCAGCTTTATTATTAGCAAAGAAAAGATAAAGATAAAGAATATACTTTGTTTATTATGGTATCCACAGGTTTTTTGGTTTTTAATTTCTAAAACCGCATAAAATGTGGAACCATATAAAGCAATAGTTTTTTTTAATGGTATTCAAGTGTAATTGGTTGGTTGGTTCAAATGGCCTTAATGGCGCAAGAGCCTTTAATTGGCTACTCTGCACCAAATGATGGTTTAAGGTCGATAATGTACTGCTAATAGTTTCAAAGTTTTACAAGGGAGAAAAAATGGCAAAAGTGTAAAATTACTTAAACTATAAATAACATTGGAAATTAGAGAAGAATTTGCGAAAAAACAAAAAAGCAAAGTTTTAAATTTCGAAAAGATATTTCTTAATATAAAATCTTGTGTGAACATTGCGATGACGGGCTCTTCTTATGATATTAAACGACTTGAAATCTTTCGTTAGGGCCGTGGTAGCCTGATCGGTAAGGCATTGGACTCGGGACCGGAGGGCCTCGGGTTCGATCCTCGCTGGTCGAAGACCCACCGTCGTCATTAATGGGGACTGGGCGACGTTAAATAGGCTCGTGGTCTCAATGTCCTCCAAGTGAAACGATACCTCTGGGGGTGCTAGTACTAGGTAGCTATTAGCTCCTGGGCTAGTTCAAAATTCTCACTAACTGTTCGATCCGGTGATGGTGCTGCCATCTATCGGTATATAAAATAATAGAGGCAAGGCACATAGTATGCAGTCCTCGACATAAAATACAGTTGAAGTCAGTTGTGACTCTTGAATAGAATAGAATAGAATAGAAATCTTTCGTTGAGGGCTGTCTGGAGTCCAATTGATTTTGCGTTTCTCCATTCCAATCCCGTTGCCAATGATTGTGAAGACGGGCTATTATCACTTCTTCTCTTCCTATGATATTTGACGACTTGAAATCTTTCGTTGAGGGCTGTCTGGAGTCCAATTGATTTTGCGTTTCTCCATTCCAATCCCGTTGCCAATAATTGTGAAGACAGTCCAAAACGGAATTTATATTTCAGCTTTGGCAGCTGCCTCAGTGACTGCGATGTCGACTTGTCCAGGGTCCATCAACAGAAAATTTCAATTTTTTTTTTGAGCAATCACGATTGCTTATTGCTTTTATTTGACTGTTTTTGGCGTCCTATCATTTTATTTTCCCGAAAGCACCCTCCGCACCATCACCGTCGCCTCACGCTGCTGCTCCTATAGCAAAAGCCGTCGCCAGGTTGAATCCTTGTCCCACACACTCACGCATACATACACAACTGCACACATACACACCTACACACACATACACACACACAAAAACATACACACACACACAACTACCCAGACATTCATGCCTGCACACAGACACAAACACATATGCCTACATGCACATACCCCGTCCCCAGACACACACATTCATACACACAACTGCCCACACACTTATGCCAGGACACAAACACACATGCCTACACACACATACCCTCTACACACAAACACACATGCCTACACACATACCCTCTACACACAAACACACATACCCCCACACACAAACACACACGCCTACATACACACATACACGTGATTGCGAAAAACCTAATTTGAATTCAAGAAGTCAAAATTCAAATTAATTTATCTTTTCTTTTTTTTTTTTTTTTTCACGATTGCTTATTGTTCTCACTTGACCGTTTTTGATGTCCGTGCCTTTTTCAGCTTGGAGCTATCCGCTTCTCCTGGTCGGAGGCGTCCATGTCTTACACACACACACGCTCACACATACATGCACACACACGACTTCACACACATACACTCACACATGCGTATGTACATACACACAGGTCTACGCACACACACAAGCCTACACACTTACACACACAACTATGAACATGTAACTGCCCAAGAGGAGAGAGAGGCAGGCTTGGGGGGGACAGGAGCCGTTTCTAGAAACAATAACTCCAATAAGTGGGGTCCTGTCGCAGTTCGTGATTGCGAAAAACATAATTTGAATTCAAAATTTCAGAATTCATTTTTTTTTTTTTTTTACAATTGTACGAGAATATTACTTAATGGCAGAGGTTGTTGCTGCAGTGAGTGATAGATTTCACTAAAATCTTTGAGTCAGTGTATATCACCTACTTTTTGTGATTTGATTGGCTTACTGTTTGTAAAAGCTGTATTATATCGGAAGTGAAATCTGAAGAAGATGAATTTAACTGCTGTGAATAAATCTGATCATTAACTAATGCCGCGAAGTCGAAATGATCGTTATATTTTATCCGTTCGTAAAAGTTCAGATCCGTCCGTAAAGGGTATCGGTCTGTCTCGGTTCAAAAGTCTATCAAAATCATATTTATTTAACAAGACACACATGAAATTTTTTGTCTAAAACAACGGGGTTGTTTCCTTCAGTCAAAAGTATTCCTTCTTGTCACTGAAATTGATGGAATAAGCAAAAAAAATAATTTGAACTTTGACCTCTTGAATTCAAATTATGTTTTTCGCAATCACGTGTGTGTGTGTGTATGTAGGCGTGTGTGTTTATATGTGTGGGGGGGAGGTATGTGTGTTTGTGTGTAGAAGGGTATGTGTGTAGGGGGTATGTGTGTTTGTTAGTAGGGGGTATGTGTATGTAGGCATGTGTGTTTATGTCTGTGTGCAGGTTTGAGTGTGTGGGTAGTTGTGTGTATGTGTGTAGGTGTGTGTGTGGGGGGGAATGTGTATGTATGTGTAGGCATATGTGTTTGTGTCCAGGCATGAGTGTGTGGGTAGTTGTGCGTAGGTGTATGTGTAAGTGTCTGTATTTATGCGTGTGTATGTGTTTGAGTGTGTCGTGTGTGTGTACGTGCGTATATGTATGCGTGTAAGTATAGGATATTGACGCAACCTGGAGACGGTTTTCGCTAGAGGAGGAGGCGGCCGGTCGACGGTGGTGCTGCAGAGGGTGCTGGCGGGAAAATAAAATGATAGGACCTCAAAACAGTCAAATGAAAGCAATAAGCAATCGTGATTGCTCAAAAAACATGGACCCAGAAAATGCTTTTATTTTTCCAAGAGTTATTTTTTAATTAATTTTTTAAAACGTCCGATTTTTCAAACAAGGCGTGGTCTTGATGACGTCACAAATGATGCTCTTTGGCGCATCTTTCTACCCCGTTTCCACGTTATGATAATCAAGAAGCGAATTAAAATTGCGCTCTACGCTTGCTATCAACCCTATTGTTGCCAATACACGAGAGTAAAGATGCGAATTAAATATTTTGCTCTGTGAAAATGGCATTTCATCATTTGTGATGTCATCGGTAGAAGCGTAAACAATGAAAGCGTACCGATTTAAGTAATTTTTTTTAAATATTAAAGTTAAACAAATTATTTAAAAAATGGTCAGATCCTATGTTATTAAGCATGCTCTTTCAGAAAAAATACTTTTGAAATTTTGAAAACGACACCGTTTTTGTTTGCAAATGCAAACCATAAAGCAAATTTACAAAAACAGAAAGGCAGGTAAAGAATAGACTCATTCCCCTAGTCCATGGGGAAACTCAATTTAAAAAAAAAAAGCTTAGGTTTTCATCTCTGCTTCTGTTTTTATGTTTCCCGCTTGGTACGTTTTTATCTCTAGTGCGACGGAATACGTTAATTCGGGGTTACACTCTATTGTATATATAATATAACAGTGTGCATATTAATTTTTAAAGATTTATATCCATGCACCTTATTTTATTTCTCATTGTTGCACTTAAGAAGATTTTCAGTTTCTTTCTCTCTATTTATTCTCCCCTCTTTTTTTCTTTTCTTGAAACTTTCCTTGAGGCATTTCAAGAAAGAAAAAAAAAACTATTTCACTCAATAGCGCAAAATGCATTCTAATTATTCTTCAAATTAGCTTTTGAAAATCATTTAGGCTTAAAAAAATCTCAGAAGTTGTAATCGATAACTAATATCGATTACTTAACCCATGTGTTTCAACGAAGACAGCCATGAAATTGTTCTTGAAATTCATTCATTTGAAAATGGTGAAAAATAAAAAGAAACAGTCGCTCAATTAGCAGAAGAACGGAGGAAAAAAAAATCGAAATGCTAAAGAATTTCAAACCAATCTTAAGCAAGCAAAAAGCATGAAGACTCCGAATAGAAAAAAAAAATCATCCATCTGCGCAATTTCACGCGCATGATGTCACATATTTTGATGCTGTCGTAAGAAACGTCCGTCTAAATGAACGATGATGATGGATGTGTGAATTAACGAGGCTAGAATAACGAAATAAAAAATGGCAACGATAGCTTTGCCCGTGTTGTACACACCAAAGCTGCACGACTGCTTGCACTATCAAGATAACACGTTGCTTCGCGTTCGAGATGGCTGCTAATTCACTTCTAGTCTCCCGTAATTTGCCGGTGAAATTTGTTAGCGACGGACTTCAAAGTAAATAGCCGACTTGAAGTCTGTGTATACATAATAATTTATATATAATTTCAGGTCAGGTTCGTTTCGTTGCGTAACGCCTGTGGTTAAAGTAAAAGACCTTTTTCCGCGAATTGCTTTATTGAAATGTTTTCAGACGTCATGACAGATCGGGTTTTAATGTAAAGGTGGAATTCTTCTCCGAATTTTTTCGGCGTATCAAGTAATGTAGACGTTTTCCCGAAATTTATTACTATTATTAACTTCATGGAACGACACGTCTGTGAGCTGCAGGGGGTGCCCATCCCCCCCAAGTTCAATGGCGCCAATTCCCTCCCCCCACCCTTTTCTCAAGCCTCTTTCCCTTATTGAGCAATCACGATTGCTTATTGCTTTCATTTGACTGTTTTTGGCGTGCTATCATTTTATTTACCCGCCAGCACCCTCTGCAGCATGACCGTCGACCGGCTCCTCACGATGCTGCTCCTCTAGAGAAATACGTCTCCAGGTTGCGTCAATATCCTACACTTACACGCATACATACACAACTACACACACACACACACATACACAAACACATACACACACATAACTACCCACACATTCATGCCTGCACACAGACACAAACACATATGCCTACACACACATACACATACCCCACGCACACAAACACTCATACACACAACTACCAACACTCATGCCTACACACACACACATACACATCTACACACAAACGCACGTACCTCCTCCCTACACACAAACACACACGCCTGCATACACGCCCACACTCGTGATTGCGAAAAACATAATTTGAATTCAAGATGTCAAAATTCAAATTAATTTATAGATATATTTTTTTTTTATTTTTTAGCTCTCTTTTTTATTTAATTCATGTGTTTTCAAATATTTTTATTTATTTATTTATTTCTAATTATTATTATTATTAATAATATTTTATTAGAAAATTTCTGACTTCGAATAACATACACACACAAACTAATTAAATAAATGAAACATAAGAAAAGAAAAATAAAATAAAATAAATAATTTAAATTAAAAATAAATAATTTAGATAAGTAAATTAAAAAATTTAAATAATCCTCACCCCCCCCCCCCCCCAAATAATGGCGCAACATGCGCCATAATCCCTCCATGTGGCACTCCTGGTGAACTGGAAGTTTAACTTAAAAAAATTTGAAAATATATTAATGGAAATAAAAATAAAATCCCGTTTTTAATGTGCGGTATGAGACACTCCAATACGAATTTTATGTCTGACTAGCAGCGTTGCCCAGCACTGCAAGGTCTACCTCGAAAACAGGGGTGTGCTCTGGGGGAGGAGAGAGAAGGGAGCATGGACGCACATATCCAAAATTTTAAGGGGGGAGCTCAGATGTTTTCCCTATGGTCTTAGCAGGATATTTTCCCCATGGGAACCGATTTCAATGCTGATTAGATTTACTAAAATTTGACATTTTCAACAACTTACTCATTAATGGCTGGAAACGAAATGTTTTACATTTTTCCAAAAAAAAAAAAAAAACATTAATTTGAGTTTTGACATCTTGAATTCAAATTATGTTTTTCGCAATCCCGAGTGTGTCTATGTAGGCGTGTGTGTTTGTGTGTGGGGGGATGTGTGTTTGTGTGTAGGGGTATGTGCATGTGTGTGTTGGCATATGAGTTTGTGTCTGTGTGCAGGCATGAATGTGTGGGTAGTTGTGTGTATGTGTTTGTGTATGTGTAGGTGTCTGTATGTATGCGTGTGTATAGGTGTATGTGTGTAGGTGTATGTGTGTGCATGTGTTTGTGTGCGTGTGTGTGTAGTTGTGTATGTATGCGCGTGTGTGTAGGACATGGATGCAACCTGGAGACGGCTTTCGCTAGAGGAACAGCATCGTGAGGAGCCGGTCAACGGTGATGGTGCGGAAGTTGGCGGTGGGAAAATAAAATGATAGGACGCCAAAAACAGTCAGGTGAGAACAATAAGCAATCGTGATTGCTCAATAATAGCAAGGAAGTTCTAATTTCTGGGGGGGGAGCTTTGAGCCCTTATTTGCCTCCGCCCCCCCCATATGGGGGCCTATGGAAGGGACACCTGTTAACCCAGGATCGAGCCTGAAGCGGGCCCGAAGTTTTTAAAATGAGAGGTGAAATATGTGTAGGTACGAAGCGGTAAACAAATCGAGGGGGGGGGGCGAAAAAGTCATTTGTGGCATATCCCAAAAGTTCTGTGCACGCCCCTGCTCGGAAATAAAAGTTATTTACAAGTGACGCATGTCTAACAATCAGATTTAAATAAATGAAAAAGAATTGCGTAAAACTTTCCGTCAATGTCTAGAAAAGAGCAATTTTATGAATCTAGATTTATATTTATTAGACCTCTTTAGGTTTTTTTAAAACTCAGAAAATTCAATCATTGATATTAGTTATCGCAAACATTCAGGTTCACGGATTTTCCAGCAAAATTACCTATTTGAATTCCTGAGCATGATGGACTTTTGTGCTAAATTCGGCAAAGATCCTAAGTAAACTGTGGGTTTGTATAAGGAACGTACACATGTACACATTAACAGCCATTTATGTATCAAGTTGCACTTGTTTCAGTTCATTGCATTTTTCAGGTACAAAATTAGAACCTTATCATAAAAGTTGACTCATATAAGTTATAAGCCTTTGTAAGTTGACCACTAGTCTTAAGTTGACCATTAATGTACCGCGCGACAAATGCTCAAGTTACGAAGGCTTCACTGAAGGTATTTTTATGGAGGTTTATTTTTGCGGCGGTTGGGTGGAAATTTTAATGCTATACGGTTTTAGCCAGCGACGAAACTGAAAACAGTAATCGATTTACCGCCATGAATCCGAATTATGTGAGTTAACTTTGCACCACTTCATATTTTTACTAGGGGGCTTCGCCATCTGCTCGCTACTCTCGTCAACCCCCAGTGGTTCAATGCCGTCTGCGGCAGGTGAAAATGGATGATTTTAATGCTTTTACACCAGGATATTCTGAGGATATCCACACTGTTAAAAAAAAACTGAAAATTCAGGTAGTTTTCTGACTGATTTTAACAGAATATTTCCGTAATGCTTCAAAATGTATTTTTTCCTTACAAAAACGTAAACATCCCGACGAAAACGGAATTTTTCCATTTCTAGGGTTGCCGCTGTGCTGTACTTTGCTCCGATTAGTCTTCAAGTCATGATAAACATCACTTATTGATAGTGCTTATTAATCGCACTGTTACATTTTGCTAATTAAAAGCATATTTAGAATAACAACTCAGATGCTGTAGACAAAATAGATAGCTTGCTATTTCATGTCTGGAGAGTAATATACTCGTATGTCGAAATTGTTTATACGCCTTTGGGCTTGGTGGGTTTGGAAAAATGTTCGCGCCATTTTTAGACTGGCAGATGTGTTTCGATCGCCCTGGTGATTTGATGCGGGTTTTACTGAGTCAGTATTAGAATATTTTTGTGGTTTTAATATTTTGCTCAATACTTTGAACAATTCTATTCGTTAGTCATATTGTGTGCTCTAGCAGTGAGAATAGTTTAAAGATCTCGTGTTATCAATTTAAAATAAAGCCTATTGGATTAGCTCTTTCCAGATGCATTTAGCACCGCTGGTCATATGTAAGTGTTGTTGAATATCTTTCTACATGTTAATATACAAATGTATTTTCCTTGTTAATATGCATTTGATAGAATTCCGATGATAGTTTATTTAGAATTTATACAACTATTATAGAGTTATTTTTTATTGCTCTTACGCATTCTTGAAAGTCATTAATACGCTAAATGCCATTTCGTATCTATACCGGAGAGTATCGTGGTATGCGAGCAAGATAGGAAAAATCACTCAGTTTTTTTTTTTTTTGGGGGGGGGGGGGATTCGCTTCACAGTTTGGAATACTGAAAGTAACTATTTTAAATCTCTAAATAAAGGTGTATTGTTGATCTTTGATATATACAATGAAAGTTTTGGCAACAATAAGTACTTAATTTAATTTATTAAGATCTTATCCAACAACTTGTTTGAGATTATTGCAAGTTTTTTGGAAAAACAGTTCGGGTAAAACGAACTGATTGATATTGATATATGCTTAAGTAATAATGATTATATACTAAAAATCTATGTTGCGATTCCAATGAGTGAAAAATTGGGATATCGTTGGGGGGGGGGGGGAGGGGGGAGGCATGCAGCATCTGAATCAAAAATTCTTCACGTGCATGTCAATGATTCTGTTTTTAAATACAATAGATATGCGGTACTCTCTATCAGGTATATTATTAAATGATAACGTCAACCTGCTTTTAATAGTATTTTATTTGACATATTCTGCAAATAAAAATATCATATTTTTCATGTATGTTTTTCCATGCCACCCCAGACACTGTACGAAGAAGGGAATATCGAACAGTATCAGCAGGGATAATTGGTGTCATATTCAAATCCATCAATTTTTCTGCTAGTACTATTTGATTAATTTGATTCATCTGAAGTTGATATAAAAAGTTTTGGTCGCGGATGCTCGGAGTAGAAATTATGTTAGGTAAGTTCTCTGTCCAGTTGTTAATTTAAAAAATCTTTGAGTAACAAATGCAAATAAAAAAAGTAATAATTTTAGAAAGTTAACTATATCTGTATTATATATCATTTTAAAGAACTAAATTTTTGATGAAATGAAAAGTCAATACTTGACATAACTTTTTAAATAGTTTTTTGAAAATATAATCATTTTACTTAAATACGGGAAAGTGAGAAATGGAAAAAATATCACAATGAAAAAATAAGGAACGTAAATTCTGTTAAAACACAGAAAGATCGTAAATGAACGGAAAAATAAGAAATGGAATTTTCGTTTAGTCACGGGAAATTTATAAACGGAAAACTACAACTACGGAGAAATAAGAAATGGAACTTCTGTTAAATCACGGAAAGTCATTGAACGTAAACGTAATATTTACGGCAACTTTGCTGCCGGTACTTTCTCCCAGGGCTGTGGAGTCGGAGTCGGAGTCGAAGAGTCGGAGTCGGACTGATTTTGGGGTAAAGGAGTCGGAGTCGTTAGAAAACATGCCGACTCCAACTCCGACTCCGGGCTTCTTTTTTTCTTTCCTTTTCACTGACTCCCCTTGCATTTTTTAAAAACTGACTACCAATTGGTTCGATTAGATGCATAAAAAGATACTAATGAGAAAATAACTGCCATTATGGCAATCAGCTAGCTTGAATGCTTACCGAACTTTCTGTAGCCGTCCCCTAATTTGCTTGCTTTTTAACTTAACTAGTAGCAACTGTCAGCAAACGGTTTTGTTGCCTAACATTTTCAAGTAATCACTTGCAAATAAAAATAGAAATACAGTGTTTTGTTCGATCTCAGTTATAAAATAGTAAAAGAAACGTAACAAATTAGTCTGTCAAGTCCCGTAGCTAAGGTTGAAACGTTTAAGGGTGATCGGCAACTTCAAAGAAGTTCTGGCACGAAAGCACGAATCCAAAAGATTCAATGAAATTATCTAATGTTTCTTTCTTTATTAAGACTATTTCTATAAGCTTGGTTCTCGCTAAAAAGTATGGAACAAAATAAATGTAAATGATTTCTTGATTACAACACTGAATAATTGCAGTTAATCTTAAAATCTTCATATTAAGATGAATTCTAAAGCAGCCAATAAAATTTAAATTAAAAATTTAGCGAAGAGGAAATATAGATATAGTAAAAGCTATTCGTATAAATTTGTATGCCGCCGCATTTTGTGTAAAATTAGCTCCTGACGTATATGTGCCCTATTTTCGTTGAAATTTTGTTGATAAAATATAATTTAAAATATATTCGTGAAAATTTTCAGGATTAAAATATTTATATTTTTTATAAAGTCTGAAATTAACTTTGGGTGTCATCTACCAGATGGGTGTCACCCGGGGCAAACCACCCCCTCTCAAGAACTTGGATTTAGAAAAAAAGCTTTTTTTCTCTCAAGTTACAGCTTTCAAAAATTGAAAGCACACGATTTGATCAATATTTATTTGTTAAACATTAAAAGGGGGAAAATTACAGATAATCCTTTTCAAATTTTTTAAAAGGGATTTTTAAGTCATCTCACTTTTTTACTCGTGACTATTGAAAAATTTGATTTTTAAATTGAATTTCTAACGTTGTATGCGTCTTGGGTTCACAATAAAAAACAAAATGCGAAATTTTCATGAAAAGGAATTAATATTTCAATCTTTGTTTAGAGGTTTTCCCCCTTCCCCTGAAGGGAGAGAGCGAGTTGAAAAAATACAATTAAATTTTTTTTTCAAAAATCCGGAGTCGGAGTCGGAGTTGGAGTCGAAGTCGGGCGTTTCAAAATCCAGGAGTCGGAGTCGGGGTCGGAGTCGGCCATTTTCCTTCCGACTCCGCAGCCCTGCTTTCTCCGTTATTTTCAGGAAATTTTTTTAACAGTGCAGTTTGATACTGTTACAAATCCTGTAAATAGTAATTATTGTAGTAACGTAACCTGTAAATAGTTTCCCGTAATGAATATACAACCCCTTTTCATATGGCTAAAGTATACGACCCCTATTTCCTTTTTGTTCATTGATAAAATTTGATAACGGTCTACTACTTTACAGAAGCGTCTGGAATATTTGAGAAATTTCTTTTCGGTGTCTATATAAGCCGTTAGCGATGGATAAACAGGGGAGTTTCGATTGAGGATTTGTACTGAGAGTGTGTATTAGCTCTGTTTATTGCGAGGCATTTCGCTGTGTTGTTTTCGTATTTGGAAGTAAATACGTGTGTAAACGTTGAGTTTACGGTGTTGTGTGATAATTGCTTAATTGCTGATGAATAATTTAGCAGTTGTTGACGATCTTTCCTGTACATTGTGTAAATAAATTTCCTGTGTTTTTATCAAGAACTGTGTCTTCATTTCAAGAAAGTGGAAGTCGCACCGAATCCGTTACAATACTTTTCTGTTTCCAAATTGAGTTGGCGACACCGAGTACAACCCATTCTATTGTCCGAGAATTCTGAAGTGTCTGTTTGGAAGCTACTCTTGACTGCTGATTTGAAGTTGCTGAAATGTCACGTCCTGCATTTTAATATTCTATGCCGGGCAATATAATCAACTGTGGAAATCTGCTGTACTTAAACTGCAGTTGAAGGCGATTTCACTTCATAAAGATGCGAATTTGAGGTAGAAACTGCAACAAATAAATGCAAAAGAAACTGCTTGTCAAAAACATATTTTATTTTTGTACAGTGAAAATCTTATTTCCACGAACTATTTTGAATTCTAGACTCCTATTTGCCTGATGGTTAATTGTTTTCCTGATTTTTTTTGAGCAATCATGATTGCTTATTGTTCTCACTTGACTGTTTTGATGTCCTATCATTTTATTTTCCCACCGCCACCCTCCGCACCATCACCGTCGACCGGCTCCTCACGATGCTGCTCCTCTAGCGAAAGCCGTCTCCAGGTTGCATCCATGTCCGACACACACGTGCATACATACACAACTACACACAGACGCACGCACAAACACATGCACACACATACACAAACACATACACACACACAAACACATTCACACACGCATACATACAGACACCTACACATACACTCACACATACACACAACTACCCACACATTCATGCCTGCACACAGACACAAACACATATGCCTGCACACACACACACACACACATCCCCCCCCCACACACAACTATCCACACACTTATGCCAGCACACAGACACACACACACACACATGCCTACATACATACACATACCCCGCCCACTAACACATAAACACACTCCTACATACACACACACACTCGTGATTGCGAAAGACATAATTTGAATTCAAGATGTCAAAATTCAAATTAATATAATCTTTTTTTTTTTTGAGCAATCACGATTGCTAATTGTTTTCACTCGACCGTCCTTGATGTTGTGGTTCCTTTTTCAGCTTGGACCAGAGGCCTCTCCAGCACCACCGCCCACCAGCCTCTGCAGGCGCGCCTCCTTTGGTCCTGACCACTGTACCCCGGAATCCGGTGGCGTGCATATCCTAGACACACGCACGCTCATACACACTCGCACACACACACACACACACGCGCGATGGCGCCTTTACACACATACACACTGACACACATGCACGCTGGCACACAACCGCCCGCCTTTACACACATACACTCACGCCTACGTGTATACACGCAGGTTTATGCACACACACAAGCCTAGCCTACACATGCACACACGCACGTCTACACACACACACACAAACTATTCACATGTAACTGCCTAGGAGGAAGGGCAGATTTGAGGGGACAGAAGCCGTTTCTAGACACAATAACTCCAATGAATAGGGTCCTGCCGTAGCTCGTGCTTGCGAAAAACATAATTTGAATTAAAAATTTCAGAATTCAAATTAGTTTTTTTTGAGCAATCACGATTGCTTATTGTTCTCACTTGACTGTTTTTGGCGTCCTATCATTTTATTTTCCCACCGCCCGCCACCCTCAGCACCATCACCGTCGACCGGCTCCTCACGATGCTGCTATTATAGCGAAAGCCGTCTCCAGGTTGCATCCATATCCTACACACACGCACACACACACACATACACTCGCAAACACATACACACACATACACCTACACACATACAAACACACATACACACACAAACACATACACACACGCATACATACAGACACCTACACATACACATACACACACAAACACACGCACACACATACACACAACTACCCACATATTCATGCCTGCACACAGACACAAACACATATGCCTGCGCACACATACACATCCCCCCGACACACACACATTCATACACACAACTACCCACACACTTATGCCAGCGCACAGACACAAACACACATGCCTACACACATACACATACCCCCTACACACAAACACACATACTCCACACACACACACACAAACACACCGCCTACATACACACACTCGTGATTGCGAAAAACATAATTTGAATTCAAGATGTCAAAATTCAAATTAATTTTTCTTTTTTTTTTTTGTGTGTGTTAAGAATTTATTAAAGTAACATATCATATTTCTTTCTTTTTGTTACTTGGGTGTTTTTCTCCAAAGAGGGCAAATAAGAGTTTTTATCAACTTTGTAAGAAACACGTGCTTAATTTTTTTTTGATGAGTTATTCTAAGCTCATCCATCTATATTAGGAAAATTATTGGCCATAATCAATCATATCCATCTTTTGCACTTTTTAAAAATTTTTCATATAAGTGTTATATTTTTATATCCTTTCACAAACTCCTCCCCCTCAACGTGTGTGACAGCATATGTGGACAGCCTGTTGTAATATGCAAACAGAGGGCACTTGCTTCGGTGGCGGATTTACTAGGGGGGCGGTGGGGGGCGACCGCTCTCTCCGTAACTGTCATTTTCTAAAACCAATAATATTGAATGAAGGAATTACTAGCAGTCGCTACTAATTTCAATTATGTACATTCCAAAAATTTACTTTTAATTAAGTTTAGACAGTTAGTGTAGTCGGGGATGCGGATGGACAGTGTAACCCACTTTTTCATTTGAACCTAAGCTCTCCCCTCCCCCTTTATTGAACTTTAACAGTTTTTGTATTTCTATATTTGTCTTCCTACCTTTTTCTTCCATGGACTGCATTATACTGGTTTGATAATATTGTAACGGATCCGGTGCGACTTCCAACTTTCTTGAAAGGACGAAACAGTTCTTGATTAAAAACACAGGAAATTTATTTACACTATGTACAGGAAAGATCGTCAACAACTGCTAAATGAATCAACAGCAATTGAGCAAATATCACACGACACCGTAAACTGAACGGTTGCACACGTATTTACTTCGAAGTACGAAAAACATGCCTCGCAATAAACAGAGCTAATACACTCTCAGTACAAATTCTTAATCGAAACTAACTTTTTTTTCCAGCGTAACGGCTTTTATACACACCGAAAAGAGAGCTCTCAACTATTCCAGAAAATGCTACACCGTTCCACACTTTCTTATTGCTTTTCATTCACAAATCTTATCAATGAAAAAAAAATAGGGGACCATATACTTCAGCCGAATGTATAGGGGCTGTATATTCATTACGGGAAACTATTTACAGGTTACGTTACTACAATAATTACTATTTACAGAATTTGTAACAATCTATTGCTATGACTTAGAACTGTGGTTTCCAGCCACTTCCTTGGTGATATCACCCAAAGGGGAGATTTGACACTAAGATCGTGAGGGGCGATAGGGGGCGAATAGTATTTAAAAGACAGGATAAAGGGGGAGGCAATTGACTCCCTCCCCCTACATGATGGGTTTGGGGGGAGGAAAGGCTTTTACGGTTTTCAACCGCCACCCCCTTGAATAGACTGTAAATCCACCCCTGACTTGGTGTTGCGGCTCCTCCCCCTGCCTTAAAAAAACTAAATGCATCCAGGAATTATTACAATTCTGAACAGTGTTCAGAATTGTGAACAGTCAACAACCACTGGTCAGTTCAGTCAACAACCAGTCGTGACCAGTCAACAACCACTGACGGATATTAATTTGGAGTAATCTTTCCCAACTGTATTATTAAGGGGTTGAATTATCCGTATAAATAGTTTTTCAACGTCGAGGAAAATCTCAAATTATCTTATTTGAAGGACGCTCGGGTGCTTTATAGGCTCATTTCGGGTGGAAATGACGGTTATTAGGGACATGAGACGTCTGCTTCATTCAAAAGATACTGCATTCAAAATTTCGCAAATTTTCCTTTCCTTTGCAACCCTTGTAGCACCTAGCTAGCTAACGCTGAGTTCGTCTTTTTTACTTCTTTATTTACGACTAGTGTTACCCGCACGGCTTTGCCCGTGATAGAAAAAATAAAAGGTCTTTTGGTTCGCCTGTATATTTACAAATAATGTATGGTGAATGTTCTCGCCAATTGGCTTGTGCCCATGTTACGGTTCCACGTTATGGTAATTTCGTATCTCGCCAATTGGCTTGTGCCCATGTTACGGTTCCACGTTATGATAATTTCGCAATTTTCCATCTTATATTTTTGTTCTTAAAATCCGAATAAAAAAAAGAACCACATCGAATTTTCAGAAAATAGCTTCGAGGTGCACACCCCCATGCTACATACTAACTTTGTGCCAAATTTCATGAAAATTGGGCCGAACGGTTTAGGTGCTATGCGCGTCACAAACATCCTACAGATATCCAGACATCCAGACATCCTCCGGACAGAGAGACTTTCAGCTTTATTATTAGTAAAGATTTCATGAAAATCGGCCGAACGGTTTAGGCGCTATGCGCGTCACAGACATCCTACAGATATCCAGACATCCAGACATCTTCCGGACAGAGAGACTTTCAGCTTTATTATTAGTAAAGATTTCATGAAAATCGGCCGAACGGTTTAGGCACTATGCGCGTCACAGACATCCTACAGATATCCAGACATCCAGACATCTTCCGGACAGAGAGACTTTCAGCTTTATTATTAGTAAAGATTTCATGAAAATCGGCCGAACGGTTTAGGCGCTATGCGCGTCACAGACATCCTACAGACATCCTACAGATATCCAGACATCCAGACATCCTCCGGACAGAGAGACTTTCAGCTTCATTATTAGTAAAAATTTCATGAAAATCGGCCGAACGGTTTAGGCACTATGCGCGTCACAGACATCCTACAGATATCCAGACATCCAGACATCTTCCGGACAGAGAGACTTTCAGCTTTATTATTAGTAAAGATTTCATGAAAATCGGCCGAACGGTTTAGGCACTATGCGCGTCACAGACATCCTACAGATATCCAGACATCCAGACATCTTCCGGACAGAGAGACTTTCAGCTTTATTATTAGTAAAGATTTCATGAAAATCGGCCGAACGGTTTAGGCGCTATGCGCGTCACAGACATCCTACAGACATCCTACAGATATCCAGACATCCAGACATCCTCCGGACAGAGAGACTTTCAGCTTCATTATTAGTAAAGATAAAGAAGATAAAGAAGAGATCCACGAGCCGGTCTTTGTTAGCCTAAGTAGCCACCTCACCGTTTTAGATATTGCGCAAGGATTCTCTATTCTTCCTTCGCACCTAAAAAGATCTGAAGATAAAGTAAAACCCTTCATCAAGTCATCCTGACTAGGGAAAGAAAAAAAAATCGTGACGTCTATGCCCAGCGAACAAATGCAGTCCTTTCAATGCAGCGCGGTTCAGAATTTCTAACTAAGACGCCGCTAACAAAAACTGATTATATGTTGCTGAAAATTTCTCTTAAGGCTTCGTCTGTGGTATTTCATAAAACCTGAGTACATAAAGAAGTTTAATTCCCCCCTAGAGCTGAGTTAAAGGAACATATATATTCATAAGAGGAAAAAAACTCCCACTTGGAAAACTTAATCAAAGCGTTATCCCCCCCCCCTTCCCCCAGATCCTTTCTTCTAAAATGACCCTTGGATCGTCTTGTGCAAATAAAATTTTGTTCAATGCACATTTTATGTATACATAAATTATGTTAACACGAATTGATGTATTTATTATAGATTAAGGGTATGTCCATAAGGGTGTCCCAAAAAAAAGGGGGAAAATCGATTTTTCAAGCCGCACACCCTCTTATATTTTTTCCTTTTAAGTAAATGCAATTGTAAAAAAAGTTTCATGTAGTTTTAACAAAGGCAACACGTGCCGACTTGCGTCTGAAAGTGCGTATTAAAGACCAGACCTGTGTACTATGCCGAATAAAAAAAAAATGTTTTTTGAAAGTTCGAAATTTCATGTTGATAAAACGTCGCCCCATATGACACAAAAAAGTATTTATCCAAATCAAAAAACATTTTAGGTGTCAAGCAGAAGGCCTAAAATTTATAATTTTCTTCAAAAAATCGATTTATTTCGATTTATCTCTTAAAAACTTTCATATACATTTTCTCCTCGCCTCGTCCTATATCGCGCTATATTACTTAAACATATTGTGATGAAAGATGTTTTTATCTCAACCAAAATGTGTGATGTCACACTTCTTGTTACCACACATGAATTCTTTACCTCCTTCAAAGCGTGGCGTCAGTTGTTAACAACTCCTAAAGAGCTGTCCACAAATAAAGCAGTGAGAAAGCAAAGGGATGTAAGTGAACTTTTGAACGTTTCGAGTTTAAAGTTCAGTTACTGGGTAAGGTTTCATTGAATTTTTTTCCTTAATCATGCCGTATAGCTGAACCTACCAGAGCTTCTATAATTGGGGCAAACCTAACCAGGAAGTGTCGTAATGCTGTGATTAGGATCTGCGTAGCCTTCACAATGTTGCCGGATTAGGCTTACCCCAAATGTAGTATCATCTCTTGCCCTAAAACAGATAATTTTTAGTTATGGCACTTACATCCCTTTGCATCTCACCGTCTCAAATAATGAGACGTTTTGAGGGGGGGGAGGGAGTCGTTACAATGTGACCGTTTGAAAAAGATACACGCACCCCCAATGGCCGCCTCTTTTAACTCATTTTCTTTTTTTTTCAATGATATCTACATTCCGAAAAGTATAAATGATATTGAATTTTTATCCCAAATTGTGCTGCATAGCAGCATCCACCAGAGCTACTAGTACCATCTCTTGCCCCAAGACAGAGGAGAGGTCCTCCTATCATTTGTGCTGATTATCTCCAAATTTTTAATTTTGCCACTTACATCCCTTTGCTTCTCACTGCCTCAATTGTCAATCATTTAAGTTTTTGTAATTATAATTGAAAATTAAAGGTCTAAGGACCTTTAATCTTCAGAATTTTTGATTTTCTGGAAAAAATATATGTTATGCATAATTTTATTCTGAACAATTTGATACCTTATTTGTTACCACACGCCAAAAACTTTTCGAGTTATTGTCAAAATGCCAATGCTAACCTACGGGGAAAGTTAAAGGTTATTTTACAATATTCCTTTGAAGTTTTCGGGTCAATTTTTTTTCTGAGTATTTTTCAAGCCTATGTCTGTGTATATTAGTTTTTACTTTTTTGATACGTCCATTCTTCGATTTTTTAAAATTCGAGAAAAAATGAATTTCTTCGAAAACGAGGTACTGTTGGACCTTTCGCTCTGTAAAAAAGCTGCAAATCGTGCTATCGAAATTTTAAGAACGCCCCAACACGCAAAATATTTCCAGCTCTCTTTTGAGACTAAGTTTGAAATGATGCGACCATTTCTAAAAAAATATCGGAGTTCCAACCATCTGAAATATTTTCGAAAAAGCTCAATTTCTCTACTAAGCCACGCCCTTCACTGGTCCCTCCTTTCTTGAGGGGAAAAACCGGGTGAGGTGTATAAGATTTACGATCATTAGCGCAAACGACCGTTTCCATTTACTACTCCCCTCTTTTCCGGAGGCATTTTTCAATGAAGGAATGAATGAGTGCTTTTGAAAGTGAATCCACATGCTTGGAAACATCTTCACGATTTGATTTGTGTTTAGAAAGGATATAGTTTTTAAAGAGTGCTTCTGAGATAATTCTTGTGAATTCTTGTGCTAAATGACCTCCTGAATCCAAATATGACCACCTTTTCCCATTCACACGTCCCGCTTTTTTGGAAATGTCGCCCGCAATTTTTTTCAGTTTTTGAGTTTCATAGCCATTATTTTTATTTGGAGGGGAAGTTATCGTTATATTATACATTAATACTTTTCTGAGGGGCTAGAGAGGTGCTACGTTTGTACGCAAGAACATATGAAGGAAATTGGTTAACTCATGGGGGGTATTACCACTTATTATATTTTTAAAATCATCAAAATCCATCCTTTTTTCTAGGGGTTTGTTTTACAATTTTTTCCCTTATTTTTTGGCATGAAACCAGAGTATAGGACTCACACCTATAAACCCTATATCCGAAAAAAAAAATTTCACGTTGTAAATTTAAAAAAAAGGAAGTATCGCATTTTGCGTAAAGTTGCATCGCAGACCTTCAGTGAAGAACCTTTTCGTGTTATTCAAATTCATTCACGGATATAATTAAGATTAAAATTATCTTAAGTATGCTTATAATATAGCATTAATGAATATTTCTATTTCTGGGGATGCACTACCCCCATTACTTTTCACAACATCAAGAAGGCATAAACAATGGAGCTGGTGCATCCAAAGAAAGATAAATATGTATATTAATGCTACTTTATAAGCAAATTTAAGGATGCTTTTCACTGAGAGTCTGAAAGCCTACGGATCCAATGTTAACCTGCGGGGAAAGTTGGATGAAGATTTTACAAATTCCTTTGAAGTTTTCATGTAAATTTTTTTCCGAGTATTTTTCAAGCCTCTATCTGTGTCGTGTACTTTTTCCTTTTTTGAAATATCCATTCTTTGATTGTTTAAAATTCGAGAAAAAATGAATTTCGTTGAAAGAGGTGGTAGGTACTGTTTGATATTTTGCTCCATAAAAAATCTGGCAAAATATTTCCAGCACTCTTTTGAGACTTTGTTCGAAATAAAGCGACCATTTCTTAAAAAAAAAAAAAAAAAAAAAAAAACCCGAGTCCAAAACCGTATTCTAGATACTTACTAGATATTTGGATTCTATTTTTGTCTATATTATACTATGTTACTACAAATGTAAACGCATAAAATGCTTTCCACAGCTCAACAAACATTTTTGAAAATAATTTCTCGAGCCAAACTCGTAAAAAATTCTTTACAAGGTATGTACACATTGATCATGTAATTCATAATACAGTGAAATCCAGTAACAATGAACTTCAAAATCGGGACTGAAAACTTATTTGGTTGAAACGGGTACTTCGTTATACTGATATACGTTGTAACAGGATTTCACTGAATTTTTCTTTTGAAGACTTTCTAAGGAGAAAAATGATACATACCTGCATTTCTTTAAAGCATGAATGAGTATAAAAAAATTGTTTTAAAGCAGGGTTGGGTTCCCAGGGTCGTGACCCCAAATGGGGTCGTGTAGCGTTTCTTCTTCGGTCGAAACATTATTCCTACCACAGTATAGTTGGGGGTGGATCGAATCTAACATAGCAGTTTTGTAATGTAGGATCTAACGTAGCTTTCACAATGTTGCCAGGTTAGGTCCACACCTTGCGATACTTTACTGACATGTAGGCTACGTGATCACAGGTCCTTTACTTAGTCAAAAAAGGGTCGCAACGTGCAAAAGATTGGGAACCACTGGTTTAAATTTACAGATAATTAGAGAACTGATGGGGGAAGGGGGAGAACACTGACCATTTTGTTTTTAACTGGATGAATACACCATATTCTAAGAATCTTTCGGTAGTCGTGTTACACTGAAATTTTCATAAGCTCAGACAAATAATTTGTCTGACGTCTAAAAAATTTCCCCGAAACCTAAGGTTTTTCAATTTTAGCCGATCTTTATCAATATATATTTGTGTGTATGCACTGTGCAGTCGCGTCTGTTCATAGTGAAGTCTAAGGAACCGAATAACAATTTCGTATATAGCCTCAATTTCGCTATAAAAAGGTAAACAACAAGAAGGGAACTGAACCATAAATACGATATATACGGCTTGAATATTAGTACGAAAAACCAAATTTCTAGTTGAATTTTAATTCAAAGTGTCAAAGGTCAAAGTTTTTTAATATCCTGGATAAAAAAACAAATACATAGCCACAAGTTTTCAATCAAGCAATGCATTTTCTACACTTATAATTTCTTTATATATCTTTTACTTGTGCTTTTAAGACGTTGTTTTTGACTTTTATCTATTTCTTGCACAAAGCTCATGCTTTTTGAAGTGCATATTTTATTTACAATTTACACATTTAAAAATTGAAGCTATTTTGGAACACCCGATTTAAAATGGTGTTAAAGCTTCATTGAAACATTATCATTATTTAATATTATTCATAAATGGGGGGAAAAAATTCAAAAAAAAAAAAATTAATACCAAACAGAAAAGAAAGAAACATTTAGCATCCAGCCCATAGCTTTCATTTGAATTTTGACGTCTTGAATTTAAATTATGTTTTTCACAATCACGAATTGTGGTAGAACCCTACTCGTTGGGTTTCTTATTTCTACAAATGGTTCCTATCAGAATTATATTTGTAAAAGTCATGATTTGAATACAAGACGTCTACATTCAAATGAATTCCAGGGGCTGGATGCTGGACGTTGTTGACTGAATGCTGTTTTTGTCTGAAAAGTATTGTGTAAAATCGAGAGGGTCGGGAATAAGTAAAATTGATGGCGGGGACATGAACTTCACCGCCCAGGAGGAGGGACATGCTCGCGAAGACACGTGGAACAGACGAGTTTGCATTAAAAGAATAGAAAATTAAAGTCGAAAGAACATCAACTACGGACAAGTGAAAACAATAACCAACTGTGGTCGCTAAAAAAAAGAATATATTTGGTCTTGGTCAAGCAATAAGGTATTCGAGGGCGAATGATTGGTATTAGTCTCACGCAACTTTGCGCACATCTCTCAACTTTTGTTGATTTTAAATGTTAACATTTATTGACATAGAAATTACACTATTTTAATGTAAAAACGTGCAAATTAAATTACACTTGTTTCGGGGTTATTAAGAACATCTTTATCAATAGAGATAGATACATGTGTTTCTGCCTTTTACATCATTCAAAAAGTTTTTATTGGGCCTGACAGATTTCTCTTCCACGTTCTGGAGTTATTTGAGTTACCCTAATTTTGCTAACAGTTTAAAATTTCTCCGGGAAGTCGAGAAGAGATCAAAAAAAAAAAAAGAAAAAAAAAAGAAAAATTAGAGCAATAAATGTTAGTACACTCAACAATTTATAAATTATGCTTCATGAATACTTTTATACAAAAAGAGAAAAATTAAATTGAAATATTTTTAAAATTTAAAGGATAGTATACTAATGTGTGTGATTTGCAAATGTGGAATTATATTTTCAATTCTGATATTTTTTTCTGAATATAAATTACGTATGTAAGACATTGTTCACATTCTTACAAGCAAACAATTGACGTAAATAGGGAATATTCCACGTAATTGTTACGATTGTTTGATTGATTGCAATAGTTTGCATCAATGAAAGCTTGATTGAGTGCAGCTATCAAGTTTAGGACTTCGTTTGCACGAAGCTGTCAACATTGTGTGGTAATAAAGAGGTTTCATTTAATTTCGAAATGCGAGCATGAATGAATTTTCTGAAAATTATGCTTTTAGCCGTTGCTTTTCTCACCATAGTATCCGCAGAAAGGAAAGCATTTCTGATTATGTTTATTGTTATTATTACTATTTTGAATCGCAGAAAGCAATGCATAACTAATGTAACCAAAAATTGAAAACCGTTAGGAAAAAAAAAAGACCTGAGAAGAAAAAAAAAATCAAAAGTTTTAAAAAGTTATTCTATTCCTCCTAACATTTTGCATTTGAATAAGTCGAAGTACATTGTTCCAAGTGTACTGCAAGTAAACTGCAGCTTGTATTTTTAATTTAAGTACATTATTGCAAGTAATTCCCTGTTGCTCGTGTAATTCCACCCACGAAATGTATTTTCAAATGTTCTCAAACATCATATAACTGCTGCTTCGAAAATACACTTCAATAAAAGACTTACCAACTACTTATTATTATAGCCTGTTGCACTTTTCGTCTAATGCGTAAAATATTATTATTATTATTATTATTATTATTATTATTATTATTATTATTATTTTTGAAAAAGAATTTCAATTTTAAGAAGTATATTAATCATTTAGTCTTGTGTATGCTGCTCTAGTCACCATGCTGATTATCTATGTTTTTGCGGGATGATTTGTTTACTGATAGTAAACAAATGCAGCCCTGCGCATGATGAATCACCAGAAAAATATAAATAAATATCTAAAACAGTAATTGATTAATTAACAAAAATGTCAGTTCAGCGTTGCATATCCTCCATCGAATTGCAGAAGTATTCCTTTTTCGACCATATATATATATACATATATACTAAAAATAGCGGGATCCCCCCCCCCTCTTTGAAATGTAACCATATCCTAATATGAAATTGTTTTCTGATTACGACATTTCTGCCGTTCTCACAATAATTAAAAATAAAATCAGCATCGTTCCACCTCTTGACTGTAAATATCCGATAACCGATATGTAATCTTCCCTCCTCACCCCTCACCCTTTTTTTCCGGGACTACACCACAGGTTTACACTAAGCTTATACCTCTTGTTATATATATATATATATATATATAATCATATCCTAACGCAAAAAATTGCATTCTTTAATTAAACATCAGACAAGAAACTAATTAGCTTTATGAACGAAATAAGATTCGGACGTGGCAATTGAAAACATCGTTTAAAAAAAAAAAAAATAAGACAATCGTTTTTCCTGTTCAATTTATGATAAATTTTCTTTTCATTCATAAATTTTTCATGAATATAAAATCTGGGAACGCATATCCAAAAAAAAAAAAAAACTTTGTTTCAAAAATTACGGCAGACCCTTTGGTACTGACTTTATTTTCTGTTCTGTTCAACCTTCGCATCGGTACTGTTCAAGTGGGGTTTCGGCCGCCAGCTAATTTCCTTGATTGCTCTTCACGACGGGGGTCATTTAGGGGTTTCTTTCCCTCCAGAACAATGACAGCTGTGACAGGTCACGTGTTCCTGCCTTACATCGATTACCGTCCACTCCATTGGCTGTTGAAGTGTCAATCACTTGATTCAGGTTCACGCCCATCGTTCAAGGAAGAAAGTCATTTACACCCTAACTTCAAAGTTTTCCCTCACTGAAGAGCAGCCTTTTAACAGCAGCTGTTTACGCCTCTTTTTCTCAGGTGTCGATTTCTTCGGTTTTCTCGTTTTGCGCGCATGATATTTCAGAAAGTTTTTTATATATTTCCGTAAAACTTTTCATGCATGTTTGTCTGATACATCTTAACGATCTGAACCTAAATTTCAACTAAAAAGTTAAAGTTAATATTTAAAAATTAATATTTTTTACCCAAAATTTTGGAAATTTTCGATATTAACTTACCAAATTTCAAAAAAATAAATAAATAATTTAAAAAAAAAATAAATTTAGGTTCAGGTCATAAATATAAACTAGATAAACATACATTAAAAGTTTTACAGATATATATAAGAAACTTTCTGAGATATCATGCGCGCTGACCTAGAAAACCGAAGAAACCGGCACCTGAGAAAAAGAGGCTTAAACAGCTGCTGTTAACATAAATCTCTATGGGGGAAAGTTTAGGCATTTTTACAATAACTCGAAAATTTTTTGGCGTATAGTAATAAATAAGGTGTCAAATTGTTCAGAATTAAACTGTGCATAACATATATTTTTTCCAGAAAATCAAAAATTTTGAAGTTCAAAGGTCCTTAGACCCCTTAAACCTGTGAAGTTGACCACCTGTTTAAGTTGACCGCTTCTTTTAGGCACGGAATTAGCCCTTATCATATAAATCAACCTCTGTAAGTTGACCACGTGTCTAAGTTGACCACCAAAGTAATGCACCGCAAGTGGTCAACTTACACAGGTTTCACTGTATAGTCCTCACATCCCTTGGCTTCTCACTGCCTCAAATGATGTAAGGTTTTGGGGGGGGGGGGGGGGGTCGTCGTGACAATGAGACAGTTTGGAAAAGATACCTGCACCCCAATGGCCACCTCTCCCAACTCATTTTCATTCTTCTTTTTCAATGATATCTACATTCCGAAAAGTATAAATGACATTATCGCCCAGTTTGTCAAATGCGTTGGGCGCCACTTTCATGATCTTCACTCCATTTCCCAAGGAGCTAATCCAGACGTGAAAGAAGCGAAAAAAAAAAAAAAAAATTGAATTTTGACATCTTGAATTCAAATTATGTTTTTCGCAATCACGAGTGTGTGTGGGGGGTATGTGTGTTTGTGTGTGGGGGGTATGTGTGTTTGTGTGTGGGGGGTATGTGTGTTTGTGTGTGGGGGGTATGTGTGTTTGTGTGTAGGGGGTATGTGTGTTTGTGTGTAGGGGGTATGTGTATGTAGGCATGTAGGCATGTGTTTGTGTCTGTGTGTGGGGGTATGTGTGTTTGTGTGTAGGGAGTATGTGTATGTGTGTGTAGGCATGTGTGTTTGTGTCTGTGTGCTGGCATAAGTGTGTGGGTAGTTGTTTGTCTATGAATGTGTGTGTGGGTGGGTATGTGTATGTAGGCATGTGTGTTTGTGTCTGTGTGCTGGCATAAGTATGTGGGTAGTTGTTTGTCTATGAATGTGCGTGGGGGGGGGATATGTGTATGTAGGCATATGTGTAGGTGTCTGTATGTATGCGTGTGTGTATGTGTATGTGTGTGTATGTGTTCTTGTGTGTGTGTATGTGTGCGTGTGCGTGTGTGTGTGTGCGTTTGTGTGTACGTGTGCGTGTGTAGTTGTGTATGTATGCGCGTGTGCGTAAGACATGGATGCAACCTGGAGACGTGTTTCGCTAGAGGAGCAGCATCGTGAGGAGCCGGTCGACGGTGGTGCTGCAGAGGGTGCTGGTGGGAAAATAAAAGGATAGCACGCCAAAACAGTCAAGGAAGAACAATAAGCAACCGTGATTGCTCAAAAAAAAAAAAAAAAGAAAAAAAAAAACACCTAAGAAGGTGCATATAGAATCTGATTATTCCCGCTTCTTTTTCTTTCTGGTAGTTCATTTGGCAATCCGGTCGTGCCACCTGATGAATCGTGGACACGCTGTCTTGTAATCAGTTACCGATTCATTTGGTGTGGGCGACAGGGGGTTCTCAGAAGCTTTCGTCGCGTTTGTGTCCTCCTGTTTTGACCTCTGGAGAGGGCAATGAAATGCCGTCGATAGGATTAGTATTAATAGCTGTCGATTAGTTTCTGAGGCGACATCGGGACTAAGTGCTCGTGTCGGCTTAACTTGCTGAATGTTCTCATCAATATTGCTTCGGCGACAGGGCAAATAGAAAAACAGATTTGATCCCAGATGAAATGCAGTTTTTTAATCGAGTCGGTGCGAATTGCGACTGAGCTATTTGACTTCTTAATTGTCTCCAACATTTACAGAATGGTTTTTCGGTTCAAAATATTTTAATGAGATTCTGTTTTAATAAAAGCATTTGTAAAGTACTGTGATCAAGCTTTTTTTTCTATTGTGGGATAATGATAGATTTGTCAATGAATTAGAGATTTCAAGCTTCCAGTACCTCAATCAGGAAATTCTCTGAGTGTTAGATATGATCAGACTCCACTAGGATACGTATTTATCTGCTCTGATACTGCCCCCGGGACTTTCAAGTGGGGTAACGGCAGTCACTGGCATGCTTTAAGACTAGCTCTTAGGTTAAACTTAATTTTCTGAGCCTTTTAATGAATTTAGACTTTTTAAACTACTTTTCTCTCATACAACTGTAATATAGTTTAGCCTTGCATATTTAATTATTTCATCAAATGTTACTTTTAATATAATTGTAAGTGAACGTGACTTTAGGTTTTTAAAATATTGTCAGAACGACTGAAGATGATATAAATGTTGTAACGTAAAGCTGATTCCCAAATTCAACTAAAATAAATGCATATTAAACGACAAGGAGTCTCAATATTTTATATGACAACAACTACATCTCATCTAACATTTGGCTGCTTCTAAACCCGCTGACTGAGTTAATTCTATTTTTATTTGCTCAAATTCGAAAAAAGGTCCGACCCCCAGTAACAGACACCGAAAAATCTGATGATACCCAGTAACAGATAGGACGAGGAAAGGATAAGTAATGGACAAAATTCCCCTTTTCTCTTCAAAATGTGCAAAGGTTCTTTATTTTTAGACCTAAAGCCTTATTGAATTCGAATGAACGTGAAATACCTGCTGACCTCGTGGTGGATGTTCATATAACCTTGCACCACTGCTTTGTAAATACCAACTGGCTCATGAAATTCACTCTGATAACACTAGATAGCTTCACCGGGCCACAGCAAGATCAGTTTTATCCTTCTTAAAGGCTCATTATTTAAATCCAAACTTATGACTGTCTGTTACTAGGCCCTTGACTGTTGCTGGTGACTTTACCATAATGGTAGAATACTTTTTTGTGAATAAAGTATATTTTAACATTTTACAATATCATTGCATACATAAATTGAACGAAATACTTGTCCTTTTTTTCGTAAACCATCTTTCCTATTTGTAATACTGATTTAACAAGAGCAACGATAGCCGCAAAGTATATTACTGTCATCTCCGTTGCCACAAACTGTAGTGAAAGTCAGTGCCGGATTTTAAGTTTCTCCAAGCCGAAGAAAATCTGGATGCTGATGTCTCTGCATAAATTTCTTTAAGATTTTATATCGAGTTTCAACGGAAAACAGGCAGAAATAAGGTAATTTTTCTCAAACTATATGGAACCATTTGTGTCACCAGGAGTTATATTTTTTTGATGTGGGGGAGGGTCATAGCAATCCATAAATGCACTTATACGGTAAAACCTGAAAAGTCGACCACCCTTGCAAGTTGAACGCTTTTCTCAGGTATATTCAACCTGTATAAGTTGAGCTAAGTTGAGCATAGAACTGCTGCACCGCAAGTGGTCAACTTGCACAGATTTCAATGCATTGCGATACTAGGATTGGCAATGTGGCTTGGAAATCCATGTTTTTAACCCTCCGCCCTAAATCCAAGGTTAATGAAGAACTACATCCAACATACTGAAAGATTATTATTGACTATTCTAGTCTGATGAACCCCTAACTAGGACGAAACTGCAGATTGTGGATGTTTTGACCGGGATGCTGGTGTAGTTCTGCCTTAGCTGTAACTTACTGCTTAAAACAGCAATGCATTTTCAATTACAAGTCAGAACATCTTTTCAAAATAGAATAGATTAAATGAACTTCATAAAATGGATTTTCGAAAAGCATCGGGAAAAACTGCCACAAAATTCATAAATCTCAGTCTCCCTTCCCTTCTCAGAAAAAAGAAAGAATAAGCCAGTTACTGGCTTATTCTTTCAATTACTGGTTCACGTCCACATTCCCCTGGCAAATCAAATTTCTTATGACGAACATTAGATCAGACCCTCCCCCTCCTAACGGGGTGACATCAACAGGTGTATTAAATATCGTCTGGAGGATTGAATTCATTGGGCTACTGGCTCATCCGTCACCGCCGGAAATAGCCCCCATTGTGTGACGTCGTGGAGGCGGGAGCTGACGTTACGCATGGTGGCATTTTTAATTTTCCATTAAATCCGTCCCGCTGGCAACGATGCAAACTGTATCTTGTTTCATCTTTCCCGTGGCTCATGGAACAAGAATGGATCCTCGAAGGATCTAAGATCCGCCCCCTTATTAGGTTCACCTATCTCTCATCGAGTTTCCTCATACACACAAAAATTCCAATGAAAATTAATTTGAATTCTGAAATTTTGAATTCAAATTATGTTTTTTCGCAATCACTACAGGACCCTACTCATTGAAGTTATCGTTTCTAGAAACGGCTCCTGTCCCCCCCCAAGCCTGCCCCTTCTCCTGGGCGGTTACGTGTGTATAGTTGTGTGTGTGTGCAGTCGCGCGGACGTGCATGTTTAGGCTTGTATGTGTGCGTAGACCTGTGTGTATGCACTTAGTCGTGTGTGTATATGTGTGACGGCGCGTGTGTGAATGCGTATGTGTGTAACGGCGTGTGTATGTGTGTAGCGGCACGTGTATGTGTGTAGCGGCACGTGTATGTGTGTAGCGGCACGTGTGTGTGAGTGTGTATGTTTGTAGCGGCACGTGTGTGTGTATGTTTGTAGCGGCACGTGTGTGTGAGTGTGTATGTGTGTAGCGACGCGCGCGTGTGTGTATGTGTGTAGCGACGCGCGCGTGTGTGTATTTGTGTGAGCGTGCGTATGCATAGGACATGGACGCTACCGACCAGGAGAAGCGGGTTCCGGGAACAGTGCTCAGGACCCGAGGAGCCGGTGGGCGGTGGTGCTGCGGAGGCCCCTGATCCAAGCTGAAAAAGGAACCACAAAGCCAAGGACTGTCAAATGGGGACAATAAGCAATCGTGATTGCTCAATAAAGAAATTTTCAAACATGATGACCAGGGTTGCCCCGAACTCAAATGTTTGGGACGACAGACGTTTTCAATTTGCCAAATGGAACTCCTCCAAGTTTTGCCGAATGATGATAGTATTGCCGAATCATCCGACAAAATTTTCCGATTAATTAGGACATTTTTGGGAGGCCATGTAACCTCCCATCGGGGTCCTGTGCCCCTGACAATGGCATAGGGTTATCTAAACAAAAGTGGTCCAATCATAGGGTCGCCGTGATTTGAAGTTTCAATGATCGAGTATTTGCAGGTATCTCCAAATTTTGCTGAAATCTGTAATTTTTCTGCACATTTTTTAAAATTAGAAGTAGGTCTAAATTTCCAGCAAAGATGCCAATTCGGCTCAAAACTCGACATTTCTTGCTGGAAACAGATCATGTGATGCCTTTACAAATTTCTGCAGAAATTTTGTAGACATCTGCAAAACTTTTTTTTTATATTTGAAGCTTTCTCCCTCTCTCTCTCTCTACCTGCAGAAAAGCCGCAACATTACTCAGTAATCGAAACTCCAAATCGCACTAATCCTATGATTGCACCTATTATGCTTAGACAACCCGATACCATCGTGTTTGTAATATTTTTGTCTACATTTTTACTTTCTTTTACAAAAAAGGAAGAGGAAGTATTGTATTCGCGAAAAAAATTTCACTCAAAAATCGGCCTTCATTTCCATTTTGCTCACCCCCGAATGAATGTTGAGTTTTTTTTCCGACCCGACCACACGTGGATATATGCCTAGGAACCTACAAATACGCGAAATATCCATTTTGACGACCATTTTCACGAGTTAATTAAAACGAATTTTCTCGTGACGTCCGTATGTATGTGCGTATGTGTGTATGTATCTCGCAGAACCTAAAAACGGTATGTCATAGAAAGTTGAAATTTGGTACATAGACTCCTAGGGGGGGGGAGGCTAGTTGTGCGCCTTCCCTTTTGGTAGCATTCGGATGTTCTTAAGGTGGTCTTTTGCCCCTTTTTGGGGGGGGGGAAATCATTGTTCACTTCGATGTAAACTCAGGTGGTGTTATAATTTGTCGGACACTTGGCGAAATATCGCCAGTCTTTTGGTCGACAAATTTTGTCGCCAACTTGGCGACAAATTTTGCGATTTTTTTTATTTTAAAGTTTAAATCTTGTTTCAATTTGGTCACTGTGACATATTTAGAGAGTTAACTATTGAATCACATTAAAATTGCCAATAATGGGGAAATGACATTAAATTGGAGCAAAAGGAAGTCATGTGATGCACAAATCAACTCGTTATGTAAAGAAAACTCGTATACTACGTCATCTTGCTTCAAAAACAGAAGTTTGATCCTCGTCTTTTAATAATACAACCCAAAAGTTACTGACCCGAAAAAGAAAGGGAATTTTAACTACTCAGTGTGTAAAAATGGAGGCTATATGGATTGCAGATGTACAATTCGTTTGTATTTATCTCCAATGTTACTAAACTCGCACGAAACGAGCCGATGTGGGCATCACATGACTTCCTTCTACTCCAATTTAATGTCACTTCCCCATTATTGGCAATTTTAATGGGATTCAATTGTTTACTCTCTAAATATCACCAACAGTGGACAAATTGAAACCAAATTTAAAATTTAAAAAAAAAAATTGCCAAATTTGTCGCCAAGTTGGCGACAACACTTGGCGAACAAAAGACTGGCGATATATCGCCAAGTGTCCCACAAATTATAACACTACTTGAGTTTAAATAGAAATTAACAATGATTTCCCTCAAAAAAGGGGCAAAAGACCCCTTTAGGAACATCCGATTGCAACCAAAAGACAAGGTGCACAACTAGGCTCCACTAGAAGTCTTCGTACCAAATTTCAACTCTCTAGGACATACCGTTTTTGAGTTATGCGAGATAAATACACACACACACATACGCACATAGTACATACGTACATACAGACGTCACGAAAAAATTCGTTGTAATTAACTCGGGGGTCGTCAAAATGGATGTTTCGGGTGTCTGTAGGTTCCTAGGCATATATCCACGTGTGGTCGGGTCGAAAAAAAAACTCAACATTCATTCGGGGGTGAGAAAAATGGAAATGAAGGCCGATTTTTGAGTGAAATTTTCTTCGCGAATACAATACTTCCTTTTTTGTAAAAGGAAGTTAAAAAAAAAAGATATTTACTGGCTATTTTTTGTTGTCTAAATCAATGACGCATCTTAAAGTTCGATATTTTTTTCTAAATTATGAAATTTTAAAATGATGTGCCACTATTGATTATATCACTGTTATTGTTAGTGAGTTATAATGAAAACTCTTTCAATAAATTTGTGTAACAGTTCTTGAAATGCCTGATTAAACTAATTGGGTAAACAATTACCGGTTTGCGAAGTTTCTTCACAAATTTTTAACCGTCCGAGAGTCAAAAAAGCCTGAGAAACGGAGATATGATTTGAACTACAAAAACAAAGTTAAGATATTTTTTAAGATATGGAACACTTCTCGTAGAAAAGAATGGAATTTTAGTCAACATTTTTTGCTTTGAAAAAGAGAGCAATGACGAAACATACTTCTCATTTGTCCATTGATATACCTAATCTATATTGAGGAACAATTGAAAAAAAAAATAATAAAATTCGTTGAGATGTGGGAAAACTCTTTAAAAAGCCTAGAATTTGGGTCGAAATTATTCGCTTAAAAAAAAGAAAAAAGAAAAATTAATTTGAATTTTGACATTTTGAATTCAAATTATGTTTTTCGCAATCACGAGTGTGTATGTAGGCGTGTGTGTTTGTGTGTGGGGGTATGTGTGTTTGTGTGTAGGGGGTATGAGTATGTGTGTGTAGGCATGTGTGTTTGTGTCTGTGTGCAGGCATGAATGTGTGGGTAGTTGTGTGTATGTGTTTGTGTGTGTCTGTATGTGTATGTGTCTGTATGTATGCGTGTGTGTATGTGTGTGTGTATATGTGCGTGTGTGTGTGTGTGTGTAGTTGTGTATGTATGCGCATCTGTGTAGGACATGGATGCAACCTGGGGACGGCTTTCGCTAGAGGAGCAGCCTCGTGAGGAGCCGGTCGACGGTGATGCTGCAGAGGATGCCGGCGGGAAAATAAAATGATAGGACGCCAAAAACAGTCAAATAAAAGCAATAAGCAATCGTGATTGCTCAAAAAAAAAAAAAAGACGCAACATGCGAACAGTATGGAATTTCGCATTAAAAAATCTCACGAGAACACATGCGGAGGTCCTATAGTGTTACCAGGCTTTCCTGCGTAAGAAATTCCGCAATTGTAGGCAAAATTTCTCCCAAACATTCTAAAAAAACATTTGATCGGAGTTCGCGACCGAAATCGATACTGTGAAGCTCATGGTGACGTGGGTGGTTCCACTGGAAAATGTCCTGACACTCAAAGAAGTTCTAAACGTCTCGGGTCCAGCAAAAGACGGATGAATCAGCCGATATGTCATCGCCATCTTTGCTTTTTCTTTTTTTCCTGCTAACTTTTCCTATCTTCTTCCCTGCTGTTTTGCTTTGGAGGTCCATCCATAGAACAACTTGGCATATCTGACATTTTGGTTCAAAGCGAGCCTTTGATACAGACATGTTACAAGCACTTGTGAAGATGTTATGATAGTCGATAAATGTTGCATTAAAAAAAAAAAAAAATGAATTTTGTCATCTTGAATTCAAATTATGTTTTTCGCAATCAGGAGTGTGTGTGTATATGTAGGCGTGTGTGTTTGTGTGTGGGGGGTATGTGTGTTTGTGTAGAGGGGGTATGTGTGTAGGCATTTCTGTTTGTGCCTGTGTGCAGGCATGAGTGTGTGGATAGTTGTGTGTATGTATGTAGGTGTGTGGTGGGGGTATGAGTATGTTTGTGTAGGCATATGTGTTTGTGTAGAGGGGGTATGTGTGTAGGCATTTCTGTTTGTGTTTGTGTAGAGGGGGTATGTGTGTAGGCATTTCTGTTTGTGTCTGTGTGCAGGCATGAGTGTGTGGGTAGTTGTGTGTGTGTATGTGTAGGTGTCTGTATGTATGCGTGTGTTTATGTGTGTGTGTATATGTGCGCGTGTGTGTGTGTAGTTGTGTATGTATGCGGATCTGTGTAGGACATGGATGCAACCTGGGGACGGCTTTCTCTAGAGGAGCAGCCTCGTGAGGAGCCGGTCGACGGTGATGCTGCAGAGGATGCCGGCGGGAAAAGAAAATGATAGGACGCCAAAAACAGTCAAATGAAAGCAATAAGCAATCGTGATTATTAAAAAAAAAAGACGCAACATACGAACAGTATGGAATTTCGCATTAAAAAATCTCACGAGAACACATGCGGAGGTCCTATAGTGTTAGCAGGCATTCCTGCGTAAGAAATTCCGCAATTGTAGGCAAAATTTCTCCCAAACATTCTAAAAAAACATTTGATCGGAGTTCGCGACCGAAATCGATACTGTGAAGCTCATGGTGACGTGGGTGGTTCCACTGGAAAATGTCCTGACACTCAAAGAAGTTCTAAACGTCTCGGGTCCAGCAAAAGACGGATGAATCAGCCGATATGTCATCGCCATCTTTGCTTTTTCTTTTTTTCCTGCTAACTTTTCCTATCTTCTTCCCTGCTGTTTTGCTTTGGAGGTCCATCCATAGAACAACTTGGCATATCTGACATTTTGGTTCAAAGCGAGCCTTTGATACAGACATGTTACAAGCACTTGTGAAGATGTTATGATAGTCGATAGTTGTTGCATTAAAAAAAAAAAAAAAAATGAATTTTGTCATCTTGAATTCAAATTATGTTTTTCGCAATCAGGAGTGTGTGTGTATATGTAGGCGTGTGTGTTTGTGTGTGGGGGGTATGTGTGTTTGTGTAGAGGGGGTATGTGTGTAGGCATTTCTGTTTGTGCCTGTGTGCAGGCATGAGTGTGTGGATAGTTGTGTGTATGTATGTAGGTGTGTGGTGGGGGTATGAGTATGTTTGTGTAGGCATATGTGTTTGTGTAGAGGGGGTATGTGTGTAGGCATTTCTGTTTGTGTTTGTGTAGAGGGGGTATGTGTGTAGGCATTTCTGTTTGTGTCTGTGTGCAGGCATGAGTGTGTGGGTAGTTGTGTGTATGTATGTAGGTGTGTGGTGGGGGTATGAGTATGTTTGTGTAGGCATATGTGTTTGTGTAGAGGGGGTATGTGTGTAGGCATTTCTGTTTGTGTTTGTGTAGAGGGGGTATGTGTGTAGGCATTTCTGTTTGTGCCTGTGTGCAGGCATGAGTGTGTGGATAGTTGTGTGTATGTATGTAGGTGTGTGGTGGGGGTATGAGTATGTTTGTGTAGGCATATGTGTTTGTGTAGAGGGGGTATGTGTGTAGGCATTTCTGTTTGTGTTTGTGTAGAGGGGGTATGTGTGTAGGCATTTCTGTTTGTGTCTGTGTGCAGGCATGAGTGTGTGGGTAGTTGTGTGTGTGTATGTGTAGGTGTCTGTATGTATGCGTGTGTTTATGTGTGTGTGTATATGTGCGCGTGTGTGTGTGTAGTTGTGTATGTATGCGGATCTGTGTAGGACATGGATGCAACCTGGGGACGGCTTTCTCTAGAGGAGCAGCCTCGTGAGGAGCCGGTCGACGGTGATGCTGCAGAGGATGCCGGCGGGAAAAGAAAATGATAGGACGCCAAAAACAGTCAAATGAAAGCAATAAGCAATCGTGATTATTAAAAAAAAAAGACGCAACATACGAACAGTATGCAATTTCGCATTAAAAAATCTCACGAGAACACATGCGGAGGTCCTATAGTGTTAGCAGGCATTCCTGCGTAAGAAATTCCGCAATTGTAGGCAAAATTTCTCCCAAACATTCTAAAAAAACATTTGATCGGAGTTCGCGACCGAAATCGATACTGTGAAGCTCATGGTGACGTGGGTGGTTCCACTGGAAAATGTCCTGACACTCAAAGAAGTTCTAAACGTCTCGGGTCCAGCAAAAGACGGATGAATCAGCCGATATGTCATCGCCATCTTTGCTTTTTCTTTTTTTCCTGCTAACTTTTCCTATCTTCTTCCCTGCTGTTTTGCTTTGGAGGTCCATCCATAGAACAACTTGGCATATCTGACATTTTGGTTCAAAGCGAGCCTTTGATACAGACATGTTACAAGCACTTGTGAAGATGTTATGATAGTCGATAGTTGTTGCATTAAAAAAAAAAAAAAAAATGAATTTTGTCATCTTGAATTCAAATTATGTTTTTCGCAATCAGGAGTGTGTGTGTATATGTAGGCGTGTGTGTTTGTGTGTGGGGGGTATGTGTGTTTGTGTAGAGGGGGTATGTGTGTAGGCATTTCTGTTTGTGCCTGTGTGCAGGCATGAGTGTGTGGGTAGTTGTGTGTATGTATGTAGGTGTGTGGTGGGGGTATGAGTATGTTTGTGTAGGCATATGTGTTTGTGTAGAGGGGGTATGTGTGTAGGCATTTCTGTTTGTGTTTGTGTAGAGGGGGTATGTGTGTAGGCATTTCTGTTTGTGCCTGTGTGCAGGCATGAGTGTGTGGGTAGTTGTGTGTATGTATGTAGGTGTGTGGTGGGGGTATGAGTATGTTTGTGTAGGCATATGTGTCTGTGTAGAGGGGGTATGTGTGTAGGCATTTCTGTTTGTGTTTGTGTAGAGGGGGTATGTGTGTAGGCATTTCTGTTTGTGTCTGTGTGCAGGCATGAGTGTGTGGGTAGCTGTGTGTATGTATGTAGGTGTGTGGTGGGGGGTATGAGTATGTGTGTGTAGGCATGTGTGTTTGTGTCTGTGTGCAGGCATGAGTGTGTGGGTAGTTGTGTGTTTGTGAGTATATGTAGGTGTATGTATGTGTGTGTAGGTGTATTATGTGTGTGTGTGTAGGTGCGTGTATGTATGCGTGTAGGTGTAGGATATTGACACAACCTGGAGACGGTTTTAGCTAGAGGTGCAGCATCGTGAGGAGCCGATCGACGGTGATGCTGCGGAGGGTGCTGGTGGGAAAATAAAATCATAGGAACGCCAAAAACAGTCAAGTGAGAACGATAAGCAATCGTGATTGCTCAAAAAAAAAAACAGCAAAAAGATATTAGTTTGAATTCTGAGATTTTGAATCCAAATTATGTTTTTCGCAATTCGTGATTGCGAAAAACCCTACTCGCTAGGTTTATGTTTCTGCAAACGGCTTTTATCGCAAGGGAGGGGGACATACTCGTGGAGGCCCGTGCATCGGGAGAGTTTGAATTATAAGGATAGAAAAATAAAATTAAAGGACATCGACCGAGGTGAAGTGAAAACAATGAGCAATCGTGATTGCTCAAAAACGGTCAGTTTTCAAATTTTTTATCAAAAAATTTGGCACATATACCTAAGTTTTCATTTTTATTCTGGAAAATAGAAAATATTTGAAAAAAAAATCGAAAAATTCGAAGGAACTTTTTTTTTTTTTTTGCAGCATTTTTTTTTTTTTTTTTCAAATTTGCCGAATAAAAATTAAAGTAAACTGTTTGAAAAAGATATGTTTCAAATTTTATTACTTTTTTTCTTTTTCAGTTCTTAACTTATAAGAGTTTGAATGCAAAAGATCAGGAAAAATTGCATCATGGAGAAAAACCCGTTTAAAGTTTTAAAGTTATATATACTATTAGTTAAATGCATGCAACAAAAATAATTATATCTTTCGTTCTTATTAATATAGGAACAAGATTTAAGCGTCCTTTTAAGCAAAAAAAAAAGATAAGGTTTTATAATTTTAAAAAATTGCAAAATTTGACAATTTTTATGTCCCGGACCTTAAATTTCGTCAGTAGCTTAGCTCTTTAGCTCTTTACCGCTTTAAGAAGACAAATACAATTTAAGATTTCGGTAATCAAGTGCAAATTATATGCGTTATAAAGGCAAAATTCGTTAAAATTGGATTGATCAACTACTTGCTTAGAAAGGTTTTATTTTTGAAAGAAAAAGACATTTTTACCTAGATGCAAATAATACTCTGACAATAACCACCGAGAATTGAATTTTAGTTTCTCTTATTCAATGCCTTGAAAAGACCTTGAAAAATGTGAGTAATACAGTGAAACCCCGCTTTACGTTCCTAAAGATACTATGTTGAAAAGCGTAAAATACGGGAAATGCAAAACAGGAAACTGATGACCCGATGAAAAAACGTTGAATACGGAAAAACGTAGATTCGGAGGACGTACAATCGGGGTTCCACTGTATTAGATTTACATTATTTTAAATGACACCAATGCTTGAAAGGAAACTCTTTCCCCGATTTTGTCATTTACATGAACCACTATTACAGAACAGCCTCATAGCATTTTAAACCACTTTTGCCTCTCATTTCATAAGCTTTCAGCATAAAGTGAAATCAAAATTATTAACGAAATGTTTGTAAGGATAGGAGAATGCATAAAAAAAACCAATCGGGCTGGAATACGTACTGTGTTACTAAAAAAAAAACACAAAATACGCTCGCAATTTTCGAACAAATAACAGCAAAATTATATTTAAACAAATAGCTTTTGTCGCCAGAATTAAAAACGCATGTTTTTGAAAACAAAAAGGCAAAAGGCTTTAAGCAAATATCTTTCGTATTCCGCGCAATTCTAAATTTATTTCTCGCATCTTAAACTTTAGTCTTTTGCAAATAAAATGCATTCTTTCTAAAACCAAAAATACATAATTTAGGAACACAAATGTTGTTGATACCTAAGGGGATTGCAGAAAAAAAACATTCGGGTGGTAATCCATACTGTTGCTATAGAAAACACAAAATACGCTTCAATTTTAAAAGAAACAACAACAAAATTATACTTAAATGCTTTTTGTCACTGCGAGTAAAACCGCATGTTTTTGAACGCAAATCTTACGCATTAACGTTTTTCAACAAATATACTTAGTATTACGCGTAATTTTGAGTTAATTTCTCGTATCATAAACTTGTGGTCTTTTTCAAGCAAAATCCATCCTTTCTTAAATTGAAAATAATAGTTTTATTACTTATTTACGTTTAAGGAACGAAATGTGAAACTAAAGCTCCCCATTTCTATTACATGACTTTTAGAAAAAATGCAAAAACTATTCAATTTTCAGAGAATTCTTTTCATAAAAAAGGGAAAAACTTTTTCCCTCTTTTGAATCGTGCGACGAACACATTTTCGGGCTATCTTTTAAAATTCAGTTGGACTGCTAAAAAAAAAAATAATAATAATTTGAATTTTGTCATTTTGTATTCAAATTATGTTTTCGCAATCACGAGTGTGTGTGTGTGTGTCGGCGTGTGTGTTTGTGTGTGTGTGGGGCGGTATGTGTGTTTGTGTGTAAGGAGTTTGTGTATGTGTGTCTAGGCATATGTGTTTGTGTCTGTGTGTAGGCAGGAATGTGTGTAAGTGTGCATGTGTTTGTGTGTGTATGTGTTGGTGTCTGTGTGTATGCGTGTGTGTATGTTTTGTGTGTGTGTGTGGAAGGCAGGAATGTGTGGGTAGTTGTGTGTATGTGTGCATGTGTTTGTGTGTGTATGTGTTGGTGTCTGTATGTATGCGTGTGTGTATGGTTTGTGTGTATGTGTGTGGTGTCTGTATGTATGCGTGTGTGTATGTGTATATAGGTGTACGTGTGTGTGTGTGTTTGTGTATGTGTGCAGGTGTATGTATGTGTGTGTTTGTTTGTACGTGCGTGTATGTATGCGTGTAGGTGTAGGATATTGACACAACCTGGAGACGGTTTTAGCTAGAGGTGCAGTATCGTGAGGAGTCGATCGACGGTGATGCTGCGGAGGATGCTGGTGGGAAAATAAAATCACAGGAACGCCAAAAACAGTCAAGTGAGAACGATAAGCAATCGTGATTGCTCAAAAAAAAAAAAACAGCAAAAAGATATTAGTTTGAATTCTGAGATTTTGAATCCAAATTATGTTTTTCGCAATTCGTGATTGCGAAAAACCCTACTCGCTAGGTTTATGTTTCTGCAAACGGCTTTTATCGCAAGGGAGGGGACATACTCGTGGAGGCCCGTGCATCAGGAGAGTTTGCATTATAAGGATAGAAAAATAAAATTAAAGGATATCAACCGAGGTGAATTGAAAACAATGAGCAATCGTGATTGCTCAAAAACGGTCAGTTTTCAAATTTTTTTTCAAAAAATTTGGCACATATACCTAAGTTTTCATTTTTATTCTGGAAAATAGAAAATATTTAAAAAAAAAATTCGAAGGAACTTTTTTTTTTTAATTATATTTTTTGCAGCATTTTTTTTTTTTTTTTTTTTCAAATTTGCCGAATAAAAATTAAAGTAAACTGTTTGAAAAAGATATGCTTCAAATTTTATTACTTTTTATCTTTTTCAGTTCTTAACTTATAAGAGTTTGAATGCAAAAAATCAGGAAAAATTGCATCATGGAGAAAAACCCGTTTAAAGTTTTAAAGTTATATATACTATTAGTTAAATGCATGCAACAAAAATAATTATATCTTTCGTTCTGATTAGTATAGGAACAAGATTTAAGCGTCCTTTTAAGCAAAAAAAAAAAAAGAGAAGGTTTTATAATTTTAAAAAATTGCAAAATTTGACAATTTTTATGTCCCGGACCTTAAATTTCGTCAGTTGCTTAGCTCTTTAGCTCTTTACCGCTTTAAGAAGACAAATACAATTTAAGATTTCGGTAATCAAGTGCAAATTATATGCGTTATAAAGGCAAAATTCGTTAAAATTGGATTGATCAACTACTTGCTTAGAAAGGTTTGATTTTTGAAAGAAAAAGACATTTTTACCTTGGTGCAAATAATACTCTGACAATAACCACCGAGAATTGAATTTTAGTTTCTCTTATTCAATGCCCTGAAAAGACCTTGAAAAATGTGAGTAATACAGTGAAACCCCGCTTTACGTTCCTAAAGATACTATGTTGAAAAGCGTAAAATACAAAACAGGAAACTGATGATGAGACCCGATGAAAAAAAGTTGAATGCGGAAAAACGTAGATTCGGAGGACGTACAATCGGGGTTTCACTGTATTAGATTTACATTATTTTAAATGGCACCAATGCTTGAAAGGAAACTCTTTCCCCGATTTTGTCATTTACATGAACCACTATTACAGAACAGCCTCATAGCATTTTAAACCACTTTTGCCTCTCATTTCATACGCTTTCAGCATAAAGTGAAATGAAAATTATTAACGAAATGTTTGTAAGGATAGGAGAATACATAAAAAAAACTAATCGGGCTGGAATACGTACTATGTTACTAAAAAAACACAAAATACGCTCGCAATTTTCGAACAAATAACAGCAAAATTATATTTAAACAAATAGCTTTTGTCGCCAGAATTAAAAACGCATGTTTTTGAAAACAAAAAGGCAAAAGGCTTTAAGCAAATATCTTTCACATTCCGCGCAATTCTAAATTTATTTCTCGCATCCTAAACTTTAGTCTTTTGCAAATAAAATGCATTCTTTCTAAAACCAAAAATACATAATTTTGGAACACAAATGTTGTTGATACCTAAGGGAATTACAGAAAAGAAAAAAAAAACATTCGGGCTGTAATCCATACTGTTACTATAGAAAACACAAAATACGCTTCAATTTTAAAACAAACAACAACAAAATTATGCTTAAACAAATGCTTTTTGTCACGGCGAGTAAAACCGCATGTTTTTGAACGCAAATCTTACGCATTAACGTTTTCAACAAATATACTTAGTATCCCGCGTAGTTTTGAGTTAATTTCTCGTATCATAAACTTGTGGTCTTTTTCAAGCAAAATCCATCCTTTCTTAAATTGAAAATAATAGTTTTATTACCTATTTACGTTTAAGGAACGAAATGTAAAACTTAAGCTCCCCATTTCCATTACATATCTTTTGGAAAGAATGAAAAAACTATTCAATTTTTAGAGAATTCTTTTCGTAAAAAAAAGGAAAAACTTTTTTCCCTCTTTTGAATCGTGAGACGAACACATTTTCGTGCTATCTTTTAAAATTCAGTTGGACTGGTAAAAAAAAAAAAAATGAATTTTGTCATTTTGAATTCAAATTATGTTTTCGCAATCACGAGTGTGTGTGTGTGTGTCGGCATGTGTGTTTGTGTGTGGGGCGGAATGTGTGTTTGTGTGTAAGGGATATGTGCATGTGTCTAGGCATATGTGCTTGTGTCCGTGTGCAGGTAGGAATGTGTGGGTTGTTGTGTGTATGTGTGCGTGCGCATATGTTTGCGTGTGTATGTGTTGGTGTCTATATGTATGCGTGTGTGTGTATATTTTGTGTGTGTGTGTGTGGTGTCTGTATATATGCGTGTGTGTATGTGCATGTAGGTGTATGTATGTGTATGTGTTTGCGTATATGTATGTAGGTGTATGTGTGTGAGTATGTGCTTGTGTGTGGTTGTGTATGTATGCGCGTGTGTGTAGAATATGGACGCAACCTGGAGACAGTTTTCGCTATAGGAGCAGCATCGTGAGGAGCCGGTCGACGCTGCAGAGGGTGGCGGTGGGAAAATAAAATGATAGCACATCAAAACAGTCAAATGAAAATAATAGGCAATCGTGATTGCTCAAAAAAATATTTCACTTCGCCACTCAAAATAAAGCGAAAGCATTTATTATTTCACTCGTATCAAACACATAATCATTTTTATGTTTCTGCCGCGAGGGAGAGGAGATGGCAGAAAAAGCATTCGGGCTGCAATCCATACAGTTGCTAGAAAAACACAAAATATGCTTCAATTTTAAAACAAATAACAGCAAAATTATACTTCAAGTATTGCTTTTTGTCCCTATGAGGAAAACTGCATATTTTTGAAAACAAATCTTACGCATGAACGTTTTCAACAAAACTCTTTAGTATACCCTTCAATTTTGAAATAATTTCTAGTACCATAAACTTGCGGTCTCTTTCAAATAAAATCCAGCCTTTTCTGAAATCAAAAGTAATACCTGTTTACCTTTAAGGAACGAAATGCAAAATTAAAGCTTTCTATTTAAATTAATGTCTTTTGGAAAGAATGCAAAACTATTTCATCTTCAAAGGAAACTTTTTTCATAAAAAAAATTAGAACCTTTTTTGCATTTCGCGACTAACACATTTTCGGGTTCTTCAAAAAAATCGGTTGGGGTGGTTAAAAATAAATGGTTTCACTCTGCTACTCTAAATAAAGCGAAAGCGGTTATTATTTTGCGCGTCTCAAACGGATAATCATTTTTATGCTTCTGTTGGGAGGGAGAGGAAATTGCAGAACAAAATCATTAAGGCTGGAATACCCACTATTACTAGAAAATCCACAATACTCTAACAATTTAAAAGCAAACAACAGCAAACTGATATTTAAATTGACGGCTTTGATTGCCTTAAATAAAAACTCCTACTTTCGAAAAAAAAACCTCGCGTATGAGCGTTTTCAGCAAACTTCTTTAGTGTTTCACGAAATTCTGAATTAATTTCTGGTATCATAACAACATTATGGTCATTTTCAAATTAAATCCATCCTTTCGAAAATCAAAAATAATAATTTTGCTGCCTGTTTGCGTTTAAGGAGCGAAATGTAAAATTAAGGACCGCCATTTAAATTACATGTCTTTTAGAAGGAATTGCAAAAAAGGTTCTCTCCTCAAAGAATTCTTTTTATAAAAAGAAAGGGAATCTTTCCCCCCCTTTTTTGCATTGTGCGACGAACATATTTTCGGATTTTCTTTAAAAATTTGGTTGGGCTGGTAAACAAAAAAAAAGGATTTTATTATGCAATCTATATATATATAAATGAATGTTTGTCTGTATGTCATCCATGAACTCAAAAACTACCCGGCAGATTTGGCTGAAACTTTCTCCGTTTGTTATTTTTGGTACTGGGAATGTTTATAGACCAGTTCGAAAAAAATCCGATCGATCGTTCCTTTTTTATTCCAATTTAAGTCACAATCCATTGGATAAATACGAATAAAATTCAGAAATGAATTCGCGTGAAAGATCTCATTGATAAGAAGTTAGCATTTTTCTTGAGTTTGAACAAATAAATTCTTTTTTTATTGTTTTCATGCAACGGGGGGGGGGGGATTTAAAACTTTTTCTATTTGATATTTTTAGCGATGGATTGATCTTGCAAACTGCGTGAGTACAAAATTTGAGTATAGTCACGGCTTCACTTGATATCTGGACCGATTATTATGAAAATTGCTATATATATGTATTTTTCCACGGAGAAGGTGCATAATATGCTCATTGAAGCCACTCGCCACCAGATGGCACTGCAGAGTAGCAACTTCTGCCCCGTTCAACCGATTGTCATGAAAATCAGTATAATGATTTTTTTTTTTTTTGTTGTTGTTGGCGTAGCAACGCGCGTCGGGTACAGCTAGTTCCAAATAAAGCTAAAGCATTTAATATTTCGCGCGTCTCAACCACATAATCATTTTTATACTTCTGGGAGTGAGAGGAAATTGCAGCAAAACACCATTCGAGCTGAAATACCCACTATTACTAGAAAAACACAAAATACTCTTACAATTTTAAAGCAAACAGCAAAATTATATTTAAACAGATGGCTTTGGTCGGCAAAAAAAAAAACGCATATTATTAAAAACAAACCTTACGTATGAGAGTTTTCAGCAAATTACTTCAATGCTAAACGTAATTCTGTTTCGAGAAATTATCTCGTATCATAAACTTGCAGTCTTCTTTATCTTTACTAATAATAAAGCTGAAAGTCTCTCTGTCCGGAGGATGTCTGGATGTCTGGACGTCTGTAGGATGTCTGTAGGATGTCTGTGACGCGCATAGCGCCTAGACCGTTCGGCCGATTTTCATGATATTTGGCACAAAGTTAGTATGCAGCATAGGGGTGTGCACTTCGAAGCGATTTTTCAAAAATTCCATGTGGTTCTTTTTCTGTTCCAATTTTAAGAAAAAAAAATATCATTAAGATGGACGAGTAAATTACGAAATTATCATAACGTGGAGCCGTAACATGGGCACAAGCCAATTGGCGAGATACAAAATTATCATAACGTGGAACCGTAAGATGGGTACAAGCCAACTGGCGAGAAAATTCACCATACATTATTTGTAAATATACAGGCGAATCAAAAGACCTTTTGATTTTTCTATTACGGGCAAAGCCGTGCGGGTATCACTAGTTATCAAATAAAGTCCATCCTTTCTAAAATGAAAAAAAAATAGTCCTGTTACCTGTTTACGTTTAAGGAGCAAAATGCAAAATTACGGCTCTCCATTTAAATGAATATCTTTCAGAAAGACTGCAAAAACAATTCTATCCTCAAAGGATTCTTTTCATAGAAAATGGAAAACCTTTCCCCACCTTTTGCATCGTTCGACGAATACATTTTCGGATTATCTTTTAAAATTCGGTTGAGGGGGTTGAAAAAAAAAAAGATTTCACTATGTTACTCTAAATAAAGCGAAAGGAATACTTGCTATTACTAGAAAAACACAAAATACGCTTTTAATTTTAAAACTAACATCAGCAAAATTATATTTAAACAGATGCCTTTTGTCGCCGTCAGTAAAAACGCATATTTTTGAAAACAAATCTTAAGTTTTCAGAAAATGTCTTTAGTACTTCAAGTAATTCTAAATTAATTTCCCATATCATAAACTTGTAGTCTTTATCAAATGAAGTTTAGGATTTCTGAAATAAAAAATAATTTTGTTACCTGTCTGCGTTTTAGGAGCAAAATGTAAAGTTAATGTCTTTTAGAAGGAATGCGAAAACAATGGGGTTGTTTCCTTCAGTCCAATTTTTAGTCACTGAAGTTGATAGAATGAGCAAAAAAAAAAAAAAAAAAAAAAATAATAATAATAATAATAATAATAATAATAAATAAATAACATGGACCCAGAAAATACTTTCATTTTCTCAAGAGTTATTTTTTAATTACTTTAAAATTTCCAATTTTTCAAACAAAGCGTGGTCTTTATGACGTCACAAATGATATACTTTGGCTCTACTCCACAGGTGCACTGAATGTTGACGCTTGCTGTCTACCGTGTTTCCAAGTTATAATCAGAAGCGAATTAAATATTGCACTCTACGCTTGCTATCAACCCTATCGTTGCCACTACATATAAGTGAAAAAGCGAATTAAATACTGCGCTCTGCGCTAATGGCAACAGTGAATGGCAGTTCATCATTTGTGATGTCATATGCAGAAGCGTAAAAAATGAAATTGAGTATGCTCACCGATTTAAATATATTTTTTTAAATAGTAAATTTTGTCAAATTATATTAAAAATGAACGATGTTTTTTAGCATGCTTTGTCAGAAAAAATACTTTTAAAATTTCTGAAACGACCCCATTCCCTCTTCAAAAGATTCTTCTCATAAAAAGGGAATTTTTTTTTATCCTTTTTTTTTGAGCAATCACGATTGCTCAAAATTGCTCACGATTGCTTATTGTTCTCATTTGACTCTTTTTGATGTTACGCTGATTTTATTTTCCCACAAGCACCCTCTGCAGCATCATCGTCGACCAGGCCGCCTCACGATGCTGCTCCTCTAGCGAGCAAAGTCTCCAGGTTGCGTCAATATCCTACACGCATACACACACCTACAAGCTCACACACCTACACACACACACCTACACATACACACACTCATGCCTGCACACAGACGCAAACACACATGCCTACACACACACGAACGCCTACACGCACAGCAAGCACTGCATACACAACACGCACACACATGCATACATACACTCACACACACACGCACCCACATACATGCGCCTACACAAACACACACGCGCATACATACACACACACGCTCGTGATTGCGAAAAACATAATTTAAATTCAAGATGCCAAAAATTCAACTTTCTTTTTTTTTTTTGCACCGTGCGATGAACAGATTTTTCGGGCATTATCTTATAAAATTTGGTTGTGCTAGTTAAAATAAAAAAAATAATAAAATGATGCGGCTCTAAATAAAGTGAATTTTTTTATAATTTCACACGTCTCAAACAGATAATCATTTTTATGCTTCTCCTGTCGACTCAGAAAAAGCGGAAAAATTGAAACGAAAATAGCTTTTCCCGAAGAAAAGAAGAAAGTCCGTGTGCTCTGATCAATCATTCCCGCCATAAAAGGTGTTTCTCTGAGAGATGCTATTTATATTATCCGCGCTTTCTTTTGTTTCTAGATCCTTTTCTTCTTTGGCGGCGTTTCCTCGGAAGAAGAGCGCCAAAGATATTTGAAACAAAAGACTGAAGTGGCTTTTTGCGTGGAATAAAACGCAGAGAGTCGAAAGAGGATGAAAAAAGTATTTTCGTGTGATGATGCTTACTGTGGAGATTGGACGACATCATTTTGTGAGAGACAGGAACTTTTTTTTCTCCGAAGTTACTTTGTTGTACAGTAGATTACCGTTATAACGCCGACCTGTATAACACTATTCTCTATATACCTCACTACTTTCCAGAAATAAACAATAGGTTCTGAAGTTTAAAAAATTCCTCTGTTTCCTTTTCAAAAATAAAAATTGTTAGGCAAATTAAATTTTGAAAGTTTTTTTATCTCTCCATCTTATTTCAAAGCTCTTAAATTGAAAATGAGTACTCATAGTAAACTGAAAATACCAGATGGCTCTTGAAAATGCAGCTGTTATGCAAACCATGAAGCTGGCAGAAGTGCAGGATTCTGATAGTGAAACATTTATTTGTGAATAACTAATTGTAATATTGGTGTTTTAATACTCATTGCAGATAAAATTCATTCTGAAGTGCTAATATATAGATATATTCTGAATATTAGTTTCAAAATTTGTGAAATGATCTATATGACGCAAAAACCTGTATAACGCAAAAGCTCTGGTTCCAAGGTGTGCGTTATAACGGTCTTCTACTGCAGTTGGAAGATTTCACCATTTCCAAGCATTATTTATTTTCTGCTCTTTATTTTATTTCATCCGAATGATTGGCGTCATTGCATATTAACTACTCAGTTGTTAATGAAAAATATTCTTATTCTAGATAAAACAAACTGCACAATACAAGAAGTGACGTAACAGCAAAAATTTTTTCAATTGGTGAAAAATTAAAAAATCTGTTTGTGTAGAATAAATTAGCTAATAAAATATTGGAGTGACTGAAGATTTTTATTCCGGTCGTTAGTAGTAACTTCTTTACTAATAATAAAGGTGAAAGTCTCTCTGTCTGGATGTCAGGAGGATGTCTTGATGTCCGGAGGAGGATGTCTGGATCTCTGTGACGCGCATAGCGCCTAGACCGTTCGGCCGATTTTCATGAAATTTGGCACAAAGTTAGTTTATAGCATGGGGGTGTGAACCTCGAAGCGATGTTTTGAAAATTCGATGTGGTTCTTTTTCTATTCTAATTTTAAGAACAAAGCTATCATAAGATGGACGAGTAAATTGCGAAATTATCATAACGTGGAACCGAAACATAGGCACAAGCCAATTGGCGAGATACGAAATTATCATGACGTGGAACCGTAACATGGGCACAGGCCAATTGACGAGAAAATTCACCATACATTATTTGTAAATATACAGGCGAACCAAAAGACCTTTTAATTTTTCTATTACGGGCAAAGCCGTGCGGGTACCACTAGTTAAAAATAAATGAGGTGCTTCTCACCTGTCGCCATTGTGCAAGTTGTGCTCTTTCATCAAGTTGCCATCTTTTAAGAGAATTTCCAGTAAGCTCTAGAATTTTTACTGTCGACTGGTGACGTTCTGTTTCGGTCAGAAGCTCGTCCCGTTCAAAAAAACAAACTTCAAAATCAGAATCTTAATGTCCTTAATCAAAAATGGGATTTTTTATACGTGGATATTTTGTCCATCGGACCTTTTGGATATGAATCTTATGTCCAATAGACCTTGTGTCTATTGAATTTTCTCTCCGTCTGATCCTCTCTTAGTCGGATCTTCTATCCATCGCACATTCTGGACGCGTCTTCTGTATTTGGATCTTTAGTTCGTCACACCTTTTTAAGATGTATCTTACTTTCTTCTGCACCTTTTGTCCGCCAGATGTTCTGTTCGTTGGATCTTCTGTCATCCAAACTTTCGCTACACCGTGTCTTCTGAAGGTGGATCTTTAGTCCGTCACATCTTTTTGAGATGTATCTTACTTTCTTCTGCACCTTTTGTCCGTCAGATCCTCTGTTCGTCGGATCTTCTGTCATCCAGACCTTCCCTACATCGTGTCTTCTGTATTTGGATCTTTAGTTCGTCACACCTTTTTGAGATGTGTCTTACTTTCTTCTGGACCTTTTGTCCGCCAGATCTTCTGTTCGTCAGATCTTCTGTCATTCAGACCTTCGATACAATGTGTCTTCTGTATGTGGATCTTTAGTCCGACGCACCTTTTTGAGATGTATCTTACTTTCTAATGGACCTTTTGTCCGCCAGATCTTCTGTTCGTCGGATCTTCTGTCATCCTGACCTTCGCTACATCGTGTCTTCTGTATGCGGATCTTTAGTCCGACGCACCTTTTTGAGATGTATCTTACTTTCTAATGGACCTTTTGTCCGCCAGATCTTCTGTCATCCTGACCTTCGCTACATCGTGTCTTCTGTATGCGGATCTTTAGTCCGACGCACCTTTTTGAGATGTATCTTATTTTCTTCTGGACCTTTTGTCCGCCAGATCTTCTGTCATCCAGACTTTCGCTACACCGTGTCTTCTGTATGTAGATCTTTAGTCCGTCGCACCTTTTTGAGATGTATCTTACTTTCTAATGGACCTTTTGTCCACCAGATCTTCTGTTCGTCGGATCTTCTGTCATCCAGACCTTCGCTACAATGTGTCTTCTGTATGTGGATCTTTAGTCCGACGCACCTTTTTGAGATGTATCTTACTTTCTAATGGACCTTTTGTCCGCCAGATCTTCTGTTCGTCGGATCTTCTGTCATCCTGACCTTCGCTACATCGTGTCTTCTGTATGCGGATCTTTAGTCCGACGCACCTTTTTGAGATGTATCTTACTTTCTAATGGACCTTTTGTCCGCCAGATCTTCTGTTCGTCGGATCTTCTGTCATCCTGACCTTCGCTACATCGTGTCTTCTGTATGCGGATCTTTAGTCCGACGCACCTTTTTGAGATGTATCTTACTTTCTAATGGACCTTTTGTCCGCCAGATCTTCTGTCATCCTGACCTTCGCTACATCGTGTCTTCTGTATGCGGATCTTTAGTCCGACGCACCTTTTTGAGATGTATCTTATTTTCTTCTGGACCTTTTGTCCGCCAGATCTTCTGTCATCCAGACTTTCGCTACACCGTGTCTTCTGTATGTAGATCTTTAGTCCGTCGCACCTTTTTGAGATGTATCTTACTTTCTAATGGACCTTTTGTCCACCAGATCTTCTGTTCGTCGGATCTTCTGTCATCCAGACCTTCGCTACAATGTGTCTTCTGTATGTGGATCTTTAGTCCGACGCACCTTTTTGAGATGTATCTTACTTTCTAATGGACCTTTTGTCCGCCAGATCTTCTGTTCGTCGGATCTTCTGTCATCCTGACCTTCGCTACATCGTGTCTTCTGTATGCGGATCTTTAGTCCGACGCACCTTTTTGAGATGTATCTTACTTTCTAATGGACCTTTTGTCCGCCAGATCTTCTGTTCGTCGGATCTTCTGTCATCCTGACCTTCGCTACATCGTGTCTTCTGTATGCGGATCTTTAGTCCGACGCACCTTTTTGAGATGTATCTTACTTTCTAATGGACCTTTTGTCCGCCAGATCTTCTGTCATCCTGACCTTCGCTACATCGTGTCTTCTGTATGCGGATCTTTAGTCCGACGCACCTTTTTGAGATGTATCTTATTTTCTTCTGGACCTTTTGTCCGCCAGATCTTCTGTCATCCAGACTTTCGCTACACCGTGTCTTCTGTATGTAGATCTTTAGTCCGTCGCACCTTTTTGAGATGTATCTTACTTTCTAATGGACCTTTTGTCCACCAGATCTTCTGTTCGTCGGATCTTCTGTCATCCAGACCTTCACTACAATGTGTCTTCTGTATGTGGATCTTTAGTCCGACGCACCTTTTTGAGATGTATCTTACTTTCTAATGGACCTTTTGTCCGCCAGATCTTCTGTTCGTCGGATCTTCTGTCATCCTGACCTTCGCTACATCGTGTCTTCTGTATGCGGATCTTTAGTCCGACGCACCTTTTTGAGATGTATCTTACTTTCTAATGGACCTTTTGTCCGCCAGATCTTCTGTTCGTCGGATCTTCTGTCATCCTGACCTTCGCTACATCGTGTCTTCTGTATGCGGATCTTTAGTCCGACGCACCTTTTTGAGATGTATCTTACTTTCTAATGGACCTTTTGTCCGCCAGATCTTCTGTCATCCTGACCTTCGCTACATCGTGTCTTCTGTATGCGGATCTTTAGTCCGACGCACCTTTTTGAGATGTATCTTATTTTCTTCTGGACCTTTTGTCCGCCAGATCTTCTGTCATCCAGACTTTCGCTACACCGTGTCTTCTGTATGTAGATCTTTAGTCCGTCGCACCTTTTTGAGATGTATCTTACTTTCTAATGGACCTTTTGTCCACCAGATCTTCTGTTCGTCAGATCTTCTGTCATCCAGACCTTCGCTACAATGTGTCTTCTGTATGTGGATCTTTAGTCCGACGCACCTTTTTGAGATGTATCTTACTTTCTAATGGACCTTTTGTCCGCCAGATCTTCTGTTCGTCGGATCTTCTGTCATCCTGACCTTCGCTACATCGTGTCTTCTGTATGCGGATCTTTAGTCCGACGCACCTTTTTGAGATGTATCTTACTTTCTAATGGACCTTTTGTCCGCCAGATCTTCTGTTCGTCGGATCTTCTGTCATCCTGACCTTCGCTACATCGTGTCTTCTGTATGCGGATCTTTAGTCCGACGCACCTTTTTGAGATGTATCTTACTTTCTAATGGACCTTTTGTCCGCCAGATCTTCTGTTCGTCGGATCTTCTGTCATCCTGACCTTCGCTACATCGTGTCTTCTGTATGCGGATCTTTAGTCCGACGCACCTTTTTGAGATGTATCTTACTTTCTAATGGACCTTTTGTCCGCCAGATCTTCTGTCATCCTGACCTTCGCTACATCGTGTCTTCTGTATGCGGATCTTTAGTCCGACGCACCTTTTTGAGATGTATCTTATTTTCTTCTGGACCTTTTGTCCGCCAGATCTTCTGTCATCCAGACTTTCGCTACACCGTGTCTTCTGTATGTAGATCTTTAGTCCGTCGCACCTTTTTGAGATGTATCTTACTTTCTAATGGACCTTTTGTCCACCAGATCTTCTGTTCGTCGGATCTTCTGTCATCCAGACCTTCGCTACAATGTGTCTTCTGTATGTGGATCTTTAGTCCGACGCACCTTTTTGAGATGTATCTTACTTTCTAATGGACCTTTTGTCCGCCAGATCTTCTGTTCGTCGGATCTTCTGTCATCCTGACCTTCGCTACATCGTGTCTTCTGTATGCGGATCTTTAGTCCGACGCACCTTTTTGAGATGTATCTTACTTTCTAATGGACCTTTTGTCCGCCAGATCTTCTGTTCGTCGGATCTTCTGTCATCCAGATCTTCGCTACATCGTATCTTCTGTCCGCTAAATCTTCTGTTCTGTAAGTTACGTCGGATCATCTGTCCTTCAGACCTTCGATGTGTCGGATCTTTTGTCCGCCAGACCGATCGTCTATCCGTCGGAACTTTTGGTTTTGAAATCGAAAGTTTAGAGAATAAAAGAGAAGCTCTGTTGTTGCCAATATCATATAAAGTGCACATTGAACATGTTTTTAAAATCATGTTAACTTGTTAATAATAGCTTTAGTGCTGATGAGGATAAAAATTGATTTAATTTTTTCTCATTTTGGTGCATGCATGTTTCGCACTTTTGTACTTACCGTTCTTATGTGAAATATATAAAAGTTTGAAACATTTTTAATGGAGTCTGATGAAAATAATTTTCTGACAACTTTTATCCAAGCGAATGCTTAATAACATGGAAAAAAAAATGATTTAGATAGATTAAACACTTCGCAATCAATTATTACTAACAAATATTTTTCTTTTTGTGATGCTTCAAAACATAATACGAACATTAAAAATTTTAACTCGTATTGCCAGTAGACTAAATTTTAATGTTTTTACTATTTATCTTATCTATTATTTGTTGTTACTTATGTTGTTACTTATTGATCGTAAGGATTTCTTCCTAGAAACTGCGTTAGAAGACAACTACGTGTACAAAAAACATATTAGGCAAATCGGACATTTTGAACGCCAACAAAAAGACGTAAAACAAAATTACAAAATGAAAAATTAAATGAGTTTTTGGTGTTAGTGGAAGAAGCCCTAAAATAACTTCTGGATACAAAATTGCCGATTGTGTGATACCAAGAAACTTTTATCACCTTCAGAATAGGGAAGTTGCAACCTATTAAATTTTCATATTTTGGCTATTGGATATTGTTAGTTGACCCTCAAAACTAAAAAATTCACCATCGCCGAATTTTAAAACACCGTGGTTGATTTTTAATGAATTTTTAAAAATCCACGCGCAAAAGTGCGCGCTTCTGAAACGTCACGAGCCTACGTCACAGGGCGCGAATGGGCAGCCTTCCGCTGAAAATCCCTTGTTTTCGCTAGGGACATTTTGAGCGCGCCGATATTTTTATTTTTTAGAAATTCAATAATCCTTTTGAACACACTATGGAGACCGGATTCGTTAAAGCACAATCTAAATAATCTTCCTCATGTAACATCAATGATGATATTCGAATATTTCCGAGAGGATGAGAGGTTTAATGTTCCAGAAACGCGAGGAGATAAGCCTTTTACGTTTCGTCTTCGAAGTCGAATGCGTGACCTTCGGCTTCTCCCCTATCGGAAGAGCGCATGACGTCACTTCCTATGCCATTTGACGTCTCAAGCGCTTGAACTTGAAAAATTAATTAAAAAAAAAAACTACTTATCGTATGGCAAAAATTTTTTCACCTATGATGTTCATACATGTTACTCATCATATAAAAATAAAATTGAAAAATAGAAAACTTCCCTATTGAAAATATTTGCTGGTTTCCATCCCTCTCACCCATTCTTCTTGACAAAACCTCTGACCCTGCCAGCTCAATCACAAAAGTTCACTTGAATACCAAAAAATGAGTCCCTCCTCCGCCATCCAGAAAGTTTCAACTCTTGATTCATCTCTGACGCGGCCATGACACTTCGCTCATTCTATAATCTGATTGGATAAGGTTTTACAGCATAATAATTTGTCTTCGTGACTGAATCCGTCATTTCAGCTTTCAGTTTAAAGTCTCCGTCCGAGCACTTGGTTCCTTTTTCTTGAACATGCACTAAGCCCCTCGTCTTGGCCTTACCTCACATTTTCACGGGTCTTGACAACTAAATGATGTTTGTCAGCACCAGGAAACATGTGTTCTAATCCCTTGCTTTCACTTGCAAATGAAGGTATTTCTTGGCTTTGTTATGGAGCCAGGGGCGGACTGGGTCCCTCAAGAGGGCGTCAATCTTGGCCTTCAAAGGGCGGGGAAAAAAGGTGCCAGAAAAAAAAAGTGCAAGAAGAAAAAGAAAAAAAAAAGATAGGAAAAGAACAAGGGAAAAAAGATGCTACACAGGTTACGAAAAGAAAAAAAAAAGAGCCGCACACGTCTGCAAACGCAAAAAAGAAGAAAAAAAAAGGGGGGGGGGATGAACTGCACCAAAATATTTTAAAAAATAAATTAATTAAAAAAAACTTTTTTTAAATAAAAAAAGGTGTTTAGGCATGAGGGCGTATCGCACAGTGGGGCGAAAACGACAAAAACCGCTTAAAAGGGTAATTTTTTTTCTATACTCAACCAATTGCGGATAAATATATTTGCACAGGCCTATATCTTAGGCAATCAGAACTGGAATTTTAGAGCCCTTCGTCCACTACAAAGCTAAAGATAGCCTTTAGAAGGTGAAGAACCATGAACGAAGGGGATTTAAACAAATTGCTTTGAAGCAATCTATGTATTTTTTTTCTTATTAATGGCGGGTATATTTAATTTCTCTCGTGTCCGACGATAGTAAAAGAACAAAAAGAAAGAATAATCGAATATTCAAACAGTTAATTGGTTTTGATCAGTACCGAAAACTGGGGAATTCAAAGTTATTTTTTTCAAAACGCTCTACAAAAAAAATGTCCTCTTATGTCCTCTTAGAAATTAATATTAATTAGTCACCAATGGTCTGTAGAAATACCCTGAAAAGGAATTAGCTGCGTAAACCTGCGAACTTTGGACTTTGAGCCCAAACAAATCGAGAAAAATCCATTATAACATGCCTGAGTAAACAAACAAGCGAGAGAGGTTTAAAAACACTTTTAAGCGCTTTTTGGCGTTTTCGCCCCACTGTGCATCGGCCCGAGCGACGATGGACCGGCGGACCAGTTCGCTCCTATACGGAGCATTGTAGAACGTCAGTTCTTGAACTTCTGTAGAATATATTACTGCTAATAGCGTTTTTAACTTACATCCACAATGATAATTAAATAATAATTTCCGTCTGTTGAGGTTAGAAGACACTTATTTAAAAGCAAATCTTTTATTGAGGATGTTATAATGTACAACATGAATTTCACGGCTACGAGCTTTGTAGCTAACAAAATTAACGGCATAACCTTCTAAAAAAATTAATTTGAATTTTGACATCTTGAATTCAAATTATGTTTTTCGCAATCACGAGTGTGTATATGTAGGCGTGTGTGTTTGTGTGTAAGGTGTATGTGTATGTGTGTGTAGGCATGTGTGTTTGTGTCTGTGCGCTGGCATAAGTGTGTGGGTAGTTGTGTGTATGAATGTGTGTGTGGGGGGGGGGGTATGTGTATATGTGTGTAGGCATATGTGTTTGTGTCTGTGTGCAGACATGAATGTGTGGGTAGTTGTGTGTATGTGTGTGTTTGTGTGTGTATGTGCGCGCGCGTGTGTGTGTGTGTGTAGTTGTGTATATATGCGCGTGTATGTGTAGGACATGGATGCGACCTGGAGACGGCTTTCGCTATAGGAGCAGCATCGTGAGGAGCCGGTCGACGGTGATGGTGCGGAGGGTGGCGGTGGGAAAATAAAATGATAGCACGCCAAAAACAGTCAAATGTGAGCAATAATCAATCGTGATTGTTCAAAAAAAAAAATTTCTTACCTTATAAATACGGAATATTTGCATAATTCAGAATTTCAGAATTCACGGTTTACAGTGATACTTTTCGCTTTAAATATATAAGAAAGAATATGCATATGTGTTTACTTTCAAATGTATGTAAGAAAAAAACACTCAAATAATTCTAACAACTTGCTTGGGATGAGGGACTGATATGAACTTGTTTCCTCAGAAAAAAATGAACATGGTTCTTTTAAGGGCTGAATCTCATTTCAAAAAGATCTAGCGCGAATTCCAAGGGATTACATGCCAATCGGGGGACTTGTCTGTGGTACAGTATAACTGCGATTGAACGATACCCGATTTAACGACTTCCGCAATTTAATGATTCATTTCACTATTCCGGGTTTGACTGTATTAAATGTCTATGCTCCTCGAATTACCGATATCCTTGATTTAATGATTTCCGCAATTTAATGATTCATTTCACTTGTCCGGGTTTGACTGTATTAAACGTCTATGCTCCTCGAATTAACGATATCCTTGATTTAAAGATTTCCTCAATTTAATGATGCATTTCACAATTCCATCTTCAAAGGATTATTTTCATAGAATTGGGAAAACATATTTCCCTTTTTTTGCATCGTTCGACAAATAAATTTTCGGGTTATCTTTTAAAATTCGGTTGAGGTGGTTAAAAAAAAAGATTTCACTATATTACTCTAAATAATTACTATTACTAGAAAAACACAAAATACGCTTTTAATTTTAAAACTAACATCAGTAAAATTATATTGAAACAGATGCCTTTTGTTGCCGTCAGTAAAAACGCATATTTTTGAATACAAATCTTAAGTTTTCAGAAAATGTCTTTAGTACTTCAAGTAATTCTAAATTAATTTCTCATATCATAACTTGTAGTCTTTATCAAATGAAGTAGAGCCTTTCTCAAATAAAAAATAATAATTTTGCTACCTGTTTGCATTTTAGGAGCAAAATGTAAAGTTAATGTCTTTTAGAAAGAATGCGAAAACAATGGGGTTGTTTCTTCAGTCCAATTTTGAGTCACTGAAGTTGGTAGAATGAGAATAATAATAAAAAAAAAAAAATTAATTTGAATTTTGACATCTTGAATTCAAATTATGTTTTTCGCAATCACGAGTGTGTGTATTTATGTAAGCGTGTGTGTTTGTGTGTGGGGGGTATGTGTGTGTGTAGGCATGTGTGTTTGTGTCTGTGCGCAGGCATGGGTGTGTGGGTAGTTGTGTGTATGTGTGTGTGGGGGTATGTGTGTGTAAGCATGTGTGTTTGTGTCTGTGTGCAGGCATGACTGTGTGGGTAGTTGTGTGTATGTGAGTGTGTAGGTGTGTGTGTTTGTGTGTGTGTGTTTGTGTATGTGTGTAGGTGTATGTATGTGTGTGTAGGTGTATATATGTATATGTGTGTAGGTGCGTGTATGTATGCGTGTAAGTGTAGGATATTGACGAAGCCTGGAGACGGCTTTCGCTATAGGAGCAGCATCGTGAGGACCCGGTCGACGGTGATGCTGCGGAGGGTGGCGGTGGGAAAAATCAAAGGAACGTCGAAAACAGTCAAATGAAAGCAATAAGCAATCGTGATTGCTCAATAATAATTAAATAAATAACATGGACCCAGAAAATACTTTCATTTCTCAACAGTTATTTTTTTAATTACTTTATTAAAATTTCCAATTTTTCAAACAAGGCGTGGACTTTATGACGTCACAACTGATGTACTTTGACTCTACTCCACTGGTGCACTGAATGTTGACGCTTGCTGTCTACCGCGTTTCCAGGTTATAATCAGAAGCGAATTAAATATTGCACTCAACGCTTGCTATTAACCCTATCGTTGCCACTACATATAAGTAAAGAAGCGAATTAAATAATGCGCTCTGCGCTAATGGCAACAGTGAGCGGCAGTTCATCATTTGTGATGTCATATGCAGAAGCGTAAAAAATAAAATTGAGTATGCGCACCGATTTAAATAATTTTTTTAAATAGTAAACTTTGTCAAATTATATAAAAAGTGGTCAATGTACTTAGCATGCTATGTCAGAAAAATACTTTTAAATTTTCTGAAACGACCCCATTCTCTCTTCAAAAGATTCTTCTCATAAAAAGGGAATTTTTTTTTAATCCTTTTTTTTTTTTTGAGCAATCACCATTGCTTATTGTTCTCATTTGATTCTTTTTGATGTTACGTTGATATTATTTTCCCACCAGCACCCTCTGCAGCACCGGCCGCCTCATGATGCTGCTCCTCTTGCGAAAACAGTCTCCAGGTTGCGTCCATATCCTACACACACACACACACACACACACACACACATACACACACCTACAAACTCACACACCTACACACACCTACACATGCAAACACACACACCTACACATACAAACACACACACAAACACACATGCCTACATACACACACACGAACGCCTACACGCACAGCAAGCACTGCATACACAACACGCACACACATGCATACATACACTCACACACACACGCACCCACATACATGCGCCTACACAAACACACAAGCGCATACATACACACACGCTCGTGATTGCGAAAAACATAATTTGAATTCAAGATGCCAAAAATTCAATTTTTTTTTTTCACCGTGCGAAGAACACATTTTTCGAGCATTATCTTATAAAATTTGGTTGTGCTAGTAAAAATAATAAAATAATAAAATGATGTGGCTCTAAATAAAGTGAAACTGTTTATAATTTCACACGTCTCAAACAGATAATCATTTTTATGCTTCTCCTGTCGACTCAGAAAAAGCGGAAAAATTGAAACGAAAATAGTTTTTTCCGAAGAAAAGAAGAAAGTCCGTGTGCTCTGATCAATCATTCCCGCCATAAAAGGTGTTTCTCTGAGAGATTCTATTTATATTATCCGCGCTTTCTTTTGTTTAAAGATCCTTTTCTTCTTTGGCGGCGCTTCCTCGGAAGAAGGGCGCCAAAGATATTTGAAACAAAAGACTGAAGTGACTTTTTGTGTGGAATAAAACGCAGAGATTCGAAAGAGGATGAAAAAAGTATTTTCGTGTGATGATGCTTATTGGGGAGATTGGACGACATCATTTTGTGAGAGACAGGAACTTTTCTTTCTCCGAAGTTACTTTGTTGTTAGAAGACCGTTATAACGCCGACCTGTATAAGGCAATTCTCTATAAACCGCACTACTTTCCAGAAATAAACAATAGGTTTTGAAGTTTAAAAAATTCCCCTGTTTCCTTTGCAAAAATAAAAATGGTTAGGCAAATTAAATTGTGAAAGTTTTTCATCTTTCCATCTTATTTCAAAGCTCTTAAATTGAAAATGAGTACTCATAGTAAACTGAAAATACCAGATGGCTCTTGAAAATGCAGCTGTTATGCAAACCATGAAGCTAGCAGAAGTGCAGGATTTTGATTGTGAAACATTTATTTGTGAATAACTAATTGTAATATTGGTGTTTTAATACTCATTGCAGATAAAATTCATTCTGAAGTGCTAATATATAGATATATTCTGAATGTTAGTTTCAGAATTTGTGGAATGATCTATATGACGCAAAAACCTGTACAACGCAAAAGCTCTGGTTCCAAGGTGTGCGTTATAACGGTCTTCTACTGTAGTTGGAAGATTTCACCATTTCCAAGCTTTATATATTTTCTGCTCTTTATTTTATTTCATCCGAATGATTGGCGTCATTGCATATTAACTACTCGGTTGTTAATGAAAAATATTCTTATTCTAGATAAAACAAACTGCACAATACAAGAAGTGACGTAACAGCAAGAATTTTTTCAATTGGTGAAAAATTAAAAAATCTGTTTATGTAGAATAAATTAGCTAATAAAATACTGGAGTGACTGAAGATTTTTATTCCGGTAGTTAGTAGTATCTTCTTTACTAATAATAAAGGTGAAAGTCTCTCTGTCTGGATGTCAGGAGGATGTCTGGATGTCCGGAGGAGGATGTCTGGATCTCTGTGACGCGCATAGCGCCTAGACCGTTCGGCCGATTTTCATGAAATTTGGCACAAAGTTAGTTTGTAGCATGGGGGTGTGCACCTCGAAGCAATGTTTTGAAAATGTGATGTCTCATATGTGAAATGTCGTCTGTAGGTGGATCTTTAGTCCGTCGCACCTTTATGAGATGTATCTTACTTTCTTTTGCACCTTTTGTCCGCCAGATCATCTGTTCGTCGGATCTTCTGTCATCCAGACCTTCGCTACACCGTGTCTTCTGAAAGTGGATCTTTAGTCTTTCACACCTTTTTGAGATGTATTTTACTTTCTTCTGGAGCTTTTGTCCGCCAGATCTTCTGTTCGTCGGATCTTCTGTCATCCAGACCTTCGCTACATCGTGTCTTCTGTATGCGGATCTTTAGTCCGACGCACCTTTTTGAGATGTATCTTACTTTCTAATGGACCTTTTGTCCGCCAGATCTTCTGTTCGTCGGATCATCTGTCATCCAGATCTTCGCTACATCGTAGCTTCTGTCCGCTAAATCTTCTGTTCTGTACGTTACGTCGGATCATCTGTCCTACAGACCTTCGATACGTCGGATCTTTTGTCCGCCAGACCGATCGTCTGTCCGTCGGAACTTTTGGTTTCGAAAGTTTAGAGAATAAAAGAGAAGCTCTGTTGTTGCCAATATCATATAAAGTACGCATTGAACATGTTTTTAAAATCATGTTAACTTGTTAATAATAGCTTTAGTGCTGATGAGGATAAAAATAGATTTAATTTTTTCTCAGTTTGGTGCATGTGTGTTTTGCAACTTTTGTACGCTTGGGAATCAATACTTCCCGTTCTTATGTGAAATATATGAAAGTTTGAAACATTTTTGATGGAGTCTGATGAAAATAATTTTCTGACAACTTTTATCCAAGCAAATGCACGTTAACAGAGAAAAAAATCATTTAGATAGATTAAAGACTTCGCAATCAATTATTACTAACAAATATTTTTCTTTTTGTGATGCTTCAAAACATAATACGAACATTAAAATTTTAACTCGTATTGCTAGTAGACTAAATTTTAATGTTGTTACCAGGGTTGCTAGACGTCTCGGATTTCAAGGGACAGTCCCGTAATTTGAGAAATTGTCCCGCGTCCCGGGGAACTTCCACACAGGACGGCTAAAGTCCCGTATTCTAGCTGATAGCAATGTTTTACAGAACGAGAAATTATTTTAAGGGAAAAATGAAGTAAAACAAAAAATGCGAAATAATGAGCAATAAAAGAATCATGCGGCAGCAAACGCAAAAATTATTCTCTTTTTGATTTGGTTTGTATGTTTTTGTTTTGGCGGCAGACCATGAGGAAGCGAATGGTTGCTTCTTCCTCACTCACTGACTAATGTTGGAAATATATCTCTGCGCATGCGTGGTCAATCGCAATGAAAACGATTTTTATACTTTAACTAGCTGTACCCGACGCGCGTTGCTACGCCGACAAAAAAAACATCATTATACTGATTTTCATGACAATCGGTTGAACGGGGCAGAAGTTGCTGTGCCACCTGGTGGCGAAAGGTTTCAATGAGCATATGATGCACCTTCTCCGTGGAAAAATACATATATATAGCAATTTTCATAATAATCGGTCCAGGTATCCAGTGAAGCCTCACATTTTGTACTCACGCAGTTTGCAAGATCAATCCATCACTAAATATATCAAATAGAAAAAGTTTTAAATCCCCCCCCCCCCCGTTGCATGTTAAAGCCATAAAACAATATAGAAAGAATTTATTTGTTCAAACTCAAGAAAAATGGCTTCTTATCAATGAGATCTTTCACGCGAATTCATTTCCGCAGCCGATCATTTTATTCGTATTTATCCAATGGATTGTGACATTGGAATAAAAAAGGAACTATCGATCGGATTTTTTTTTTCGAACTGGTCTATAAACATTCCCAGTACCAAAAATAACAAACGGTGAAAGTTTCAGCCAAATCTGCCGGGTAGTTTTTGAGTTCATGGATGACATACAGACAAACATTCATTTATACATATATATATATATAAGCTACAGTCGTAAGGTTTAATGCTTTGTTGCGATTGAATTATTTCAGATTTATCATGAATAGACGTATCAAAAATACCCTTACCCCCCCCCTCCCCTTTCACTCCTCTGTCCCGTATTTAAAGTTCTTAATTCTGGCAACCCTGGTTGTTACCATTGGTCGTAAGGATTTCTTCTTTGAAACTGCGTTAGAAGATAACTACGTGTACACAAAACATATTTAGCAAATCGGACATTTTGAACGCCAACAAAAAGACGTAAAACAAAATTACAAAATGAAAAATTAAATGAGTTTTTGGTGTTAGTCGAAGAAACCCTAAAATAACTTCTGGAAACAAAATTACTGATTGTGTGATACCAAGAAACTTTTATCACCTTCAGAATTGAAAATATTTGCTGGTTTCCATCCCTCTCACCCATTCTTCCTGACAAAACCTCTCACCCTGCCAGGTCAATCATAAAAGTCCACTCGAATACCAAAAAATGAATCCCTCCTCCGCAGTGGCGCACACAGGAATTTTGCAAGGGGAGGGTCCAAGATCGAAAGTCTCATTCTCATATCATAACCCCAATACGCCGTCAAACATATTGACTCGATTTCTTTTATTCTCGAGAACGAAATACAGTAAAAAATAAACTTTTGAACAAATACACTGTTAAAAATTTTCCGGAAAATTTACGGTAATTGTTATTGTCATCCATGTTGCCAGTAACTATTACCGTAAAAATCAAATGTTACTCTAAAATTTTACGGTTTCCTCGGTAGACCACAGCAACCAATTGGCGCTGGGATCGCTTATTTCTCCGGTATAAATTACCGTAAAAATCAGCGATGCTGTATGTCCACCATTTTACAGTAACAATTACCAGAAAATCTTCCTGAATTTTTAACAGTGTAATTAGCATTATTGAATGAAATATACTTAAATAAATTACCAGAAGGCAAAATAATATACGCATTAACTTTTCTCATAATTAAAAAAAATGGATTCAAGAAATCAAATTCATCGTTGCAGAAGCACCATATGATTATAGAATACCTATATGATTATAGTCCTTTGGGAGGGGTCCGGACCCCCTGGACCCCTCCCTTGTGTGCTCCACTGCTCCTCCGCCATCAAGAAAGTTTCAACTCTTGATGCATCTCTGACGCGGCCTCGACACTTCGCATATCCTATAATCTGATTGGTTAAAGTTTCACAGCATAATAATTTGTCTTCGTGACTGAATCCGTCATTTCAGCTTTCAGTTTTAAGTCTCCGTCCGAGCACTTGATTCCTTTTTCTTGAACATGCACTAAGCCCCCCGTCTTGGCCTTGCCTCACATTTTCAAAGGTCTTGACAACTAAATGATGTTTGTCAGCACCAGGAAACATGTGTTCTAATCCCTGAGTACCGCGCGAAGATCCTTCACTTGCAAATGTTACTTTTTGGCTTTGTTATGGAGCCAGGGGTGGAGTAAGTCCCACCAGAGGGCTTCAAACTTGGACTTCAAAGGGCGGGGAAAAAAAAAGGTGCCAGAAAAAAAAAGTGCAAGAAGAAAAACAGAGGTGCAATAAAAAAAAAAGAAAAGAAAAGAAAAATAAAGATAGGAAAAGAACAAGAGAAAAAAGGTGCTACAGAGGTTTACGAGTTTAAAGAAAAGAAAAAAAAAAAGCGCGAAAGGAAGTCGCACAGGTCTGCGAACGCAAAAAGAAATTTAAAAAAAAAATTATTTGAATTTTGACATCTAGAATTCAAATTATGTTTTTCGTAATCACGTGTGTGTGTGTATGTAGGCGTGTATGTTTGTGTCTGTGTGCAGGCATGAGTGTGTGTGCGTTTATGTGTGTGTAGGTGTGTGTGTACTGCCGTGTGCAGGTAAACGGCAGTATCTGCAGAAATGAGTTTTCGAGATATTGGAAGAAACGCGTTTTGGACTCGATACTAACAATAGGGAAATGCTGGAATTGAACGCCTTTTTTTTCAGCGGAATTCAGATAAGCGAACTTGTAATATAAAGATTACGCACAATAGATGACAAAAATGCAAAAAAAAAAGAAGAAAAATTTGCAGTTACTGCCCTTTACCTGCACACGGCAGTGTATAGGTGTGTGTGCGTGTGTGTAGATGTGCGCGTGTGTGTGTGTGTGTGTGTAGGATATGGATGCAACCTGGAGACGGTTTTCGCTGTAGGAGCAGCATCGGGAGGCCGGTCGACGGTGGTTCTGCAGAGGGAGGCGGGGGGAAAATAAAATCACATAGGAATTTAAAACAGTCAAATGAGAACAATGATCAATGTGATTACTCAAAAAAAAAAAAAAAAAAGAAAAAAAGGAAACTGCACCAAAATAGTTTAAAAATAAGTAAATTAAAAAAAACTTTTTTTTAATAAAAAAAGGTGTTTAGGCTTGAGGGTGCCAGTTCGCTCCTTATTGGAGCATTGTAGAACGTCAGTTCTTGAACTTGCCTGTGACGAGGGGACGATTAGAACTTGTTTCCTCAGAAAAAAATTAACATGGTTCTTATTAGGGCCGAATCTCATTTCAAAAAGATCTAGCGCGAATTCCAAGAGATTACATGCCAATCGGGGGATTTGTCTGTGGTACGGTCTAACTGCGATTGAACGATACCCGATTTAACGATTTCCGCAATTTAATGATTCATTTCACTATTCCGGGTTTGACTGTATTAAATGTCTATGCTCCTCGAATTACCGATATCCTTGATTTAATGATTTCCGCAATTTAATGATTCATTTCACTAGTCCGGGTTTGACTGTATTAAATGTCTATGCTCCTCGATTTAACGATATCCTTGATTTAACGATTTCCTCAATTTAATGATGCATTTCACTGGTCCGGGTTTGACTGTATTAAATGTCTATGCTTCTCGAATGAACAATATTCTTGATTTAAAGATTTCCTCAATTTAATGATGCATTTCACTAGTCCGGGTTTGACTGTATTAAATGTCTATGCTCCTCGATTTAACGATATCCTTGATTTAACGATTTCCTCAATTTAATGATGCATTTCACTGGTCCGGGTTTGACTGTATTAAATGTCTATGCTTCTCGAATGAACAATATCCTTGATTTAATGATTTCCGCAATTTAATGATTCATTTCACTATTCCGGTTTTGACTGTTTTAAACGTCTATGCTCCTCGATTTAACGTTATCCTTGATTTAATGATAACCTTTTCCAGTCTCTTATCGTTAAATCGAAGTTATACTGTACATTGACGTTTCTTGTAGTCAAAATGTGATTAATTCTGATAGCTTCGAGATTTTTCGTTGTTTAAGACTATGTGGAGGGAAATACATCTTCAATTGAAGTTTCACTTTTACTTCCTTTTACAAAAAAGGAAGTATTGTATTCGCGAAAAAAATTTCACTCAAAAATCGGCATTCATTTCCATTTTTCTCACCCCCCGAATAAATGTTGAGTTTTTTTTCGACCCGATCACATATGTGCCTAGAAACGTACAGACACCCGAAATATCCATTTTGACGACCCCCCAGTCAATTGCAACGAATTTTCTCGTGACGTCCGTATGTACGTATGTATGTGCGTATGTGTGTATGTATCTCGCATAACTCAAAAACGGTATGACCTAGAAAATTGAAATTTGGTACGTGGACTCCTAGTGGGGTCTAGTTTGCACCTTCACTTTTGGTTGCATTCGGATATTCCTAAGGGGGTCTTTTGCCCCTTTTTGGGGGGAAATCATTGTTAATTTCGATG